>NW_026937860.1:0-82200 GCF_032062105.1 Saccostrea cuccullata | reverse complement strand
CCTCACCAACAGTTATCGTCTACTTTTTCTTGGTTATCCCCACCCATAGTTATCTTCTACCCTTCCTTGGTTATCTCCTTCTGTTTCTTGGTTATTCTCACCCACAGTTATCTCATCCTGTTTCTTGGTTATCCTCACAATCAATTATCTCCTACTGTTTCTTTGTTATCCTAACAATCAGTTATCTCCTCCTGTTTCTTGGTTATTCTCATCCATAGTTATCTCCTACTGTTTCTTGGTTATCCTCACAATCAGTTATCTCCTACTGTTTCTTGGTTATCCTCACAATCAGTTATCTCCTACTGTTTCTTGGTTATCCTCACAATCAGTTATCTCCTACTGTTTCTTTGTTATCCCCACCCATAGTTATCTTCTACTGTTTCTTGGTTATCCCCCCCACAGTTATCTCCTCCTGTTTCTTGGTTATCCCCTCCCACAGTTATCTCCTACAGTTTCTTGGTTATCTCCTCCCACAGTTATCTTCTACTGTTTCTTGGTTATCCCCTCCCACAGTTATCTCCTTCAGTTTCTTGGTTATCCCCTCCCAAAGTTATCTTCTACTGTTTCTTGGTTATTCCCACCCACAGTTATCTCCTACAGTTTCTTGGTTATTCCCACCCACAGTTATCTCCTACTGTTTCTTGGTTATCCCCACCCAGAGTTATCTCCTACAGTTTCTTGGTTATCCCCTCCCATAGTTATCTCCTACTGTTTCTTGGTTATCCCCTCCCACAGTTATCTCCTACAGTTTCTTGGTTATCCCCTCCCACAGTTATCTTCTACTGTTTCTTGGTTATCCCCCCCTAAGTTATCTTCTCCTGTTCCTTGGTTATCCCCTCCCACAGTTATCCCCCTCCCATAGTTATCTCCTACTGTTTCTTGGTTATCCCCTCCCACAGTTATCTTCTACTGTTTCTTGGTTATCCCCTCCCATAGTTATCTCCTACTGTTTCATGGTTATCCCCTCCCATAGTTATCTCCTACTGTTTCTTGGTTATCCCCCCCCCACAGTTATCTCTATCTGTTTCTTGGTTATCCCCTCCCATAGTTATCTCCTACTGTTTCTTGGTTATCCTCACAATCAGTTATCTCCTACTGTTTCTTGGTTATCCCCCCCCCCACAGTTATCTCTATCTGTTTCTTGGTTATCCCCTCCCATAGTTATCTCCTACTGTTTCTTGGTTATCCTCACAATCAGTTATCTCCTACTGTTTCTTGGTTATTCCCACCCACAGTTATCTCTTACAGTTTCTTGGTTATACCCTCCCACAGTTATCTTCTACTGTTTCTTGGTTATCCCCTCCCACAGTTATCTTCTCCTGTTCCTTGGTTATCCCCTCCCACAGTTATCTTCTACTATTTCTTGGTTATCCCCTCCCATAGTTATCTCCTACTGTTTCTTGGTTCTCCCCTCCCACAGTTATCTCTATCTGTTTCTTGGTTATCCCCACCCATAGTTATCTCCTACTGTTTCATGGTTATCCCCACCAACAGTTATCTCCTACTGTTTCTTGGTTATCCCCATCCATAGTTATCTCCTACTGTTTTTTGTTATCCTAACAATCAGTTTTCTCCTACTGTTTCTTTGTTATCCCCACCCACAGTTATCTCCTGTTTCTTGGTTATCCCCACCCATAGTTATCTCCTGTTTCTTGGTTATCCCCTCCCATAGTTATCTCCTACTGTTTCTTGGTTATCCCCTCCCACAGTTATCTCCTGTTTCTTGGTTATCCCCACCCATAGTTATCTCCTACTGTTTCTTGGTTATCCTCACCCATAGTTATCTTCTACTGTTTCTTGGTTATCCTCACAATCAGCTATCTCCTACTGTTTCTTGGTTATCCCTCCCATAGTTATCTCCTACTGTTTCTTGGTTATCCTCACAATCAGTTATCTCCTCCTGTTTCTTGGTTATTCTCATCCATAGTTATCTCCTACTGTTTCTTGGTTATCCCCACCCATAGTTATCTCCTACTGTTTCTTGGTTATCCTCACCCACAGTTATCTCCTACTGTTTCTTGGTTATCCTCACAATCAGTTATCTCCTACTGTTTCTTGGTTATCCCTCCCATAGTTATCTCCTACTGTTTCTTGGTTATCCTCACAATCAGTTATCTCCTCCTGTTTCTTGGTTATTCTCATCCATAGTTATCTCCTACTGTTTCTTGGTTATCCCCACCCATAGTTATCTCCTACTGTTTCTTGGTTATCCTCACCCACAGTTATCTCCTACTGTTTCTTTGTTATCCCCACCCATAGTTATCTTCTACTGTTTCTTGGTTATCCCCCCCACAGTTATCTCCTCCTGTTTCTTGGTTATCCCCTCCCACAGTTATCTCCTACAGTTTCTTGGTTATCCCCTCCCACAGTTATCTTCTACTGTTTCTTGGTTATCCCCTCCCACAGTTATCTCCTTCAGTTTCTTGGTTATCCCTTCCCACAGTTATCTTCTACTGTTTCTTGGTTATTCCCACCCACAGTTATCTCCTACAGTTTCTTGGTTATTCCCACCCACAGTTATCTCCTACTGTTTCTTGGTTATCCCCACCCAGAGTTATCTCCTACAGTTTCTTGGTTATCCCCTCCCATAGTTATCTCCTACTGTTTCTTGGTTATCACCACCCACAATTATCTCCTACTGTTTCTTGGTTATCTCCACCCATAGTTATCTCCTACTGTTTCTTTGTTATCCTCACAATCAGTTATCTCCTACTGTTTATTGGTTATCCTCACAATCAGTTATCTCCTACTGTTTCTTTGTTATCCCCACCCATAGTTATCTTCTACTGTTTCTTGGTTATCCCCCCCCCCACAGTTATCTTCTCCTGTTTCTTGGTTATCCCCTCCCACAGTTATCTCCTACAGTTTCTTGGTTATCCCCTCCCACAGTTATCTTCTACTTTTTATTGGTTATCCCCTCCCACAGTTATCTCCTTCAGTTGCTTGGTTATCCCCTCCCACAGTTATCTTCTACTGTTTCTTGGTTATTCCCACCCACAGTTATCTCCTACAGTTTCTTGGTTATTCCCACCCACAGTTATCTCCTACTGTTTCTTGGTTATCCCCACCCACAGTTATCTCCTACAGTTTCTTGGTTATCCTCTCCCATAGTTATCTTCTACTGTTTCTTGGTTATCCCCTCCCATAGTTATCTCCTACTGTTTCTTGGATATCCCCTCCCACAGTTATCTTCTACTGTTTCTTGGTTATCCCCACCCACAGTTATCTCCTACAGTTTCTTGGTTATCCTCTCCCATAGTTATCTCCTACTGTTTCTTTGTTATCCCCTCCCATAGTTATCTCCTACAGTTTCTTGGTTATCCCCTCCCATAGTTATCTCCTACTGTTTCTTGGTTATCCTCACCCATAGTTATCTCCTACTGTTTCTTGGTTATCCTCACCCATAGTTATCTCCTACTGTTTCTTGGTTATCTTCACCAACAGGTATCTCCTACTGTTTCTTGGTTATCCCCTCCCATAGTTATCTCTATCTGTTTCTTGGTTATCCTCACCCATAGTTATCTCCTACTTTTTCTTGGTTATCCTCACCAACAGTTATCTTCTACTGTTTCTTGGTTATCCCCTCCCATAGTTATCTCCTACTGTTTCTTTGTTATCCCCCCCACAGTTATCTCTATCTGTTTCTTGGTTATCCCCTCCCATAGTTATCTCCTACTGTTTCTTGGTTATCCTCACAATCAGTTATCTCCTACTGTTTCTTGGTTATCCTCACAATCAGTTATCTCCTACTGTTTCTTGGTTATTCCCTCCCACAGTTATCTCTTACAGTTTCTTGGTTATACCCTCCCACAGTTATCTTCTACTGTTTCTTGGTTATCCCCTCCCACAGTTATCTTCTCCTGTTCCTTGGTTATCCCCTCCCACAGTTATCTTCTACTGTTTCTTGGTTATCCCCACCCATAGTTATCTCCTACTGTTTCATGGTTATCCCCACCAACAGTTATCTCCTACTGTTTCTTGGTTATCCCCATCCATAGTTATCTCCTACTGTTTTTTGTTATCCTAACAATCAGTTTTCTCCTACTGTTTCTTTGTTATCCCCACCCACAGTTATCTCCTGTTTCTTGGTTATCCCCACCCATAGTTATCTCCTGTTTCTTGGTTATCCCCTCCCATAGTTATCTCCTACTGTTTCTTGGTTATCCCCTCCCACAGTTATCTCCTGTTTCTTGGTTATCCCCACCCATAGTTATCTCCTACTGTTTCTTGGTTATCCTCACAATCAGTTATCTCCTACTGTTTCTTGGTTATCCCTCCCATAGTTATCTCCTACTGTTTCTTGGTTATCCTCACAATCAGTTATCTCCTCCTGTTTCTTGGTTATTCTCATCCATAGTTATCTCCTACTGTTTCTTTGTTATCCCCACCCATAGTTATCCTCTACTGTTTCTTGGTTATCCTAACAATCAGTTATCTCCTACTGTTTCTTTGTTATCCTAACAATCAGTTATCTCCTACTGTTTCTTTGTTATCCTCACAATCAGATATCTTCTACTGTTTCTTGGTTATTCCCACCCATAGTTATCTCCTACTGTTTTTTGTTATCCTAACAATCAGTTTCAAAAGAAATCTGTTTTACGCTCCTACTGTTTCTTGGTTATCCCCACCCATAGTTATCCTCTACTGTTTCTTGGTTATCCTCACAATCAGTTATCTCCTACTGTTTCTTGGTTATCCCCTCCCATAGTTATCTTCTACTGTTTCTTGGTTATCCCCACCCATAGTCATCTCCTACTGTTTCTTGTTTATTCCCACCCACGTTAATTTCCAACTGTTTCTTGGTTATTCCCATCCCATTCACATATCCTTGCTTCCCTGAATCATTGAATGTATCGTAGAAGTTTGATTTGTGGTTCTAAATTGTTTGGTTCTACACATGTCATTATTCACATGTCAATGCCTCTGTTTGACATTTTTTGTGTGAATGTTCTTAATCTATTTCCACTGTAATATCTGTGTGGTTTAGGTAGGGTTTTATAGTTAATACTATACAATTATTGACTTATTGACTTTTGATGAGGTCTACTCGTGACTTTACAGACCTGGTCAGGTATTGGTTGACCCAGGCCGAAGGTCTGTATGTCACAAGTAGACCGAATTTAGAAGTTAATAACCGTTTTATTGAATGATCAGGAATTTTACAACAATTTTGACACTTTCAATCTTGTCTCCATGAAATATAAACACCCATAGTATAATTGTCACGATGTATCTAATTAACAACAAGTAGTTAAAAAAATTGAAAACAATATTATTAAACAATAAATACTCAACCATTTACTTTCAAAGGCATTTAATCTCCTTGATACTGGCGTCTGACATGTTTACATTCACACCGACACATGTTTTGAAACACACAATCTGATTGGTCGAAAAAAACTATAAGCATATCTATGGTTGGTCAAGAGGGAAAACCCGAATAAACCTCATAAGAGGTGAACTCACTCTGAGGTACATCTCAGGAAAAGGCGTCAAGACCAATCAGAGAGCACCAAAATTCCTGTAGCCATTTTCACAGAAAATCATATGACATATTTTTATCTGAAGTGAAAACTTACGATAAAAGTCGTTTTCACAAAAATTCTTAAGAAAGTCCTCAGTGCAAAATCTATCGTAACTTTATGAGAGCCCCAACCCTCTCTTAAGTATTTTCAAACCAATTTTATTTTTAAAATATAGCCACAAAAACCAAATTGCACGTTAGGCCAGGTAAAATTAATCTTTAGATTCTCATCCTAATTTGCTAAAAAATTGGGGCGGGTGGGCGGATTTTATTTTTTATAATTGTTAATTTATATATAGGCCTAAGTATCAACAAAACAATGGACGCCCCGTACACATTTTTTTTTTCATTACCTTAATGCAAATATGAATAGATTTAATTCTTTTCATATTCTTTTTAATATTTAAAGAAAATTTTTGCTTTAAAAATTAAATATTTATTGTTAATTAACAAGTTATCAAGTACACATTATACGGCACACCCTGAACAAAATGAGGTAGGGATACCAATAAATTGTGTATGCGTGACTTTTTATTTTGCAAAATCTATATATGTTCTAATAATTATTCTACTGAAAAATCTAGGCCTTCTCTTAAGTCTGTCTACGATGTTGTAGATTTTGTTTATTTCAAAGCAAAGTCACACAGCTGGAGATCGTTATATATAACTTGACCAGGTGTCATTTTCCTCGTCTATTTTTACTTAGTTACAATCTCTCTACATACTTGCTCCTGCCAGTGATGGTATCTATATGTGTTTATGCTATTTTTTCTTCTCTGCCTTCTCTATACTGACAAATTATCTTTTCCTTACACATTTAAACTTCTTTTATTGCCGATTTTTCTCCATTCTTCACATGGCTTTTTTGCTATAAATAGCGACACACGACTTTTAATACAGACGGGAGATAACTCTTAAACTTTGAACCAAATTCTTACTGAATAAAAATACATGAAAATACCCAAAAATCAAAATAAAAAACATCGGGGCGGGACATTTTGAGAGGGGCGGGCGGGGATGAGAATCTAAAGATTAATTTTATATGGCCTTAAATAAAAATTTTAAAAGTAACTTCCAACAATATTTTATATTTTTTTCACACTCACTTTAGAAAAATGAAATGAAATATACTATAAAAAAAATTTACGACAACAGGGTTCATCTTTTAAAATTAAATTGTGTCAAACAAAGTACATTTTGGTGTTCAAAAAGTATTGAAAATGCATATAGTTCCTACTGTGTATTCTAACGCACGATGACAAGGTTTCGCGTGTGTTATAGAAATTTGAAAGTCATGGATTTCATAAAGAAAATTATACTGAATGTAAATATTTAATATTCAATAATAATACTTATCACACCTCAGATTGTTCCATCCTTTCATAATCTTATCTGACTCATTTCCTGATTTTCACATCTACACCATCCCAAAGCAAAGTTTATCATGAACAACAGTTAGCAGCAAAACTTTATGCCCATGAAAATTTGTGTTTCTACAGTATTTTTTTTTTAAATCAAAATGATATAAAATTTTTCATCAGGTTATTTAAAATAATTTCAGAGATTTGTTTTTTAAAAATATTCAGTATAATAAGTCATTTTTGGGGAGTTTATTTGGTCTACCAGGGATGATCAAAACGTTCGCGAACTATCTCTATATCTACAAAACCACAATTCGGATTAAAAAAAAATGGTACACATATAGCAATACACAATTGCTATAAATAGTATATGTTAAATAAAGTTTTGCTCCTTGTTTGTGACGTCACAGTGTAAAAATGATGTCACTAAGTAGATCACTTGTGACGAAGGATGGTTGTCTCGGTTGTACACCTTCAATGAACGACTGTAAAATTTATGGTATAGCTGTGATATAAATTCATTGCAGTAGCGTATAATAATTTATACACAGTTAATTAAGAGAAAAGACTTCCTATAAATTCAATCAATGATTGGATTGATTGTTTTAGTGAAGGAAGGGAGATGGTTGAAAATGATCCTTGTTATGTTGCCCAGTGAAAGCAAGTTTGAAAAGAGATGTGTTTTCAATTAAGCAATTTGTTATCAAAGACCTCCAATTTACAGTTTGAAAAATGGTTGAATATCTCAACAATGATATAATTATTAAATACTTAGGATACTGTTTACTTTAGATTTTAAACATGTTAAATATGATAAAAAGGAGGCATCCATTCTCTATCCACCTTGTATAAACGTCTTTCCCGAGACAGAAGATTTGGGTTTTGATGGTCGCCATGCTCATGTTTGGAAAGGATATTTTTATCCACCCATTCTGTTGCCGAAATTTGACCATTTCTGACAAATGAAACTGTTCTTGTTATAAGAATTAACTTGCATGGAAAGAAATACAAAACTCAGAAAAAATCTTTCAGCTTTTGTGACAGAATGCTACGGAGGGGGTATATTTGTTACAGATTGCTGTAAAGTACATGCAAAAAAAAATATTTTTTTCTTGATTTAACATTTTTTGAATAAGGATACTGCAAAACTTTTACATTTTTTGGGATGTGTAAATGAAAAGTAAAAAGACACAAGTTTTTTTTTCTTCAAATTTCCCTTAAATTAAAGGTCACTGTGACCTTGAAATAGGTCGCAACACACCTTCTACCTAAGATGCATAAACTGACCAAGTTTGACGATTCTAAGTTTTCTAGTCAGGAGCTGGAAAGGATTTTTCCATATTTGGCTATAACTTCTTAAAGCCGCTTAATCCGAAACAGGCACATATTATCTCGCACAATAAAAGTACGTCATTACATAGATAATGTACAAAAATAAATTATAAGATTGATTTAATAGTTTATTACAACAATCCTTACGTGGAAAACATAGATCAAAAACCTTATTGACAAACAGGAGTTCCTGACAGGAAGTTAAGATCTGTTGTGAAGTCACTTTTGAAAAAAATAAATTTATCGGTTTTATCTTATTATGAGGATAATTCAAACCCAAGTATTATTTTTTTCATTAGTAGAAGCCTAAATCATTGAATATAATCCATAGTAATTTTTATATCAATATGCATATTTAAAGAATAAAGGAAAATCAGATATTTATTTTAAAGGAAATTTAGTAACGAAGGCTGGAATATTGTCCATGTACAGGTATAAGTACTTTGTTGTGAAAAAAATGCTCGGGTTCGTTCTTCATGAGATACATGTAAGCGATAAATTTAATTTTTCTAAGGTGATTTCACGTGATATCAACAAAGGATTATTTTTTGTGTGACCTAACAAAAATTTATTTTTTTTACTTTTGAATTTTGATATCTTTTGAAAGAAAAAGACTTTGGGGATATAATTTGACAAAAAGTGAAACAATTTATGGACAACTATTTTTCAAGAAGAAAAACAAATATATATTTTTAGAGATTAGAATCGGACCAAGCGGCTTTAAGTAAAGGTCAGGGGGACCTACTTTGAATGCGCAACACACCTTCGACCCAAGATGCATCAGCTGACAAAGTTTGATAATCCTAGGCCTTGTAGTATTAAAGTTATGAGCCAGAAACGAAAAAGCTAACAGACGGACGGACACAAACACTATAACATAATACGTCCCGTCTTAAGATGTAATACGTCCCGTCTTAAGATGGGCATATAAAAATGGTGAACCAACTAGCGGGTCAATGACGAATCCCTTCAAAATAACCCCAAAAATACAACCCACTTATAGGCAAGTATATACGGTACATTTCCAGTTTATTCCAAAACACTTCAGTATGATTCATGAGAAGTCAATAAACTATGGGCACAGGGGAGGATGTTTGATAATGTGATAATTAAATGAATTTTTTAGATAATTTAATTATCAAGTTAAGACAAAGCTAAGACATATCAAAGGTTAACAGCTTGTGATAGGCATTAAAAAGAATTTGTGAGCAAGCCTCATATAGGGTCAAATACCTTTACCTGGTAGTTTTGAATTCTCTTTTTTCAAAATATTGAAATATTTTGATTTAATCTTCTTTTCCCATCAAGTTTATATCATTTATTATGTTTCACAACTCTGAATTGTTGATATTTTACTTACAATGTTAACATTGGCTATTTTAATTTTATTTTAATAAAAATGTCACATTCTGAATGTATACACAAGAACTTTGAAATTGATATTACAAAGATGCTTGAGTTTCTGATTTCAATATCTATGTCGTTTCTGGAGACCAGGTATTCCAACAATATATTGGAATTTCCATGGGTACCAACTGTGCCCTGTTATTATGAAACCTTTTTTTTTTTGTATTCATATGAAGCAGAATTTGTCCAAAATCTTATAAGTGAAAAGAAGAGAACACTTTCTGTGGCTTTCAGCTCAACATTTAGATATATATTGACAACATATGGTCAATGAAAAACGGTTAATTCCATTCTTATATTGATATGATATATCCCAGTGAGCTAAAAATAAAAGATACTACAGAGTCTGACACAGCAGTTTAATATCTAGATATTTTACTTGAAAAAGATGCTCATGGTAATCTCAAAACCAAGCTTAATGATAAATGTGATGACTTCAACTTTTATCAATCAACACTTTTGAGCTTGAGTACTGTTCATTTTTCTCCATATAGATTTCATTTAATAAAGATTTCATTTATGGAGGGAGCTTAAAAGAAATAACAAGAGGCCCATGGGCCACATCGCTCACCTGGGAAGCTTTGACCATTCTGTTCTTTACCAGATTCCCCCTTGTTATACATAATGCATCCCCACCCTACCCCACTGATCATAATTTAGACATTTTGAAATCTACACTACCCCATGATCCTTCCATGGGCACATATGTTTCAGCTTTTTTGGCCCAATGGTTCCTGAGAAGAAGATTTTCAAAGATTTTTCCTATATATTTCTATGTAAAACTTTGATTCCCCTATAATGGCTCCGCCCTTCCCCCGGGGGTCATGATTCCTACAATTTAGAATTTACACTACCCCAGAATGCTTCCACATAAGCTTCACTTTTTCTGGCCCAGTGGTTCTTGAGAAGAAGATTTTCAAAGACTTTTTCCTATATATTTCTATATAAAACTTTGATTCCCCATTGTGGCCCCGCCCTTCCCCCGGGATTCATTATTTGAACAATTTAGAATCTACATGATACCAGGATGCTTCCAAATAAGTTTCAGCTTTTCTGGCCCAGTGGTTCTTGAGAAGAAGATTTTCAAAGATTTTTCCTATATATTTCTTTGTAAAACTTTGATACCCCATTGTGGCCCCGCCCTTCCCCCGGGGGTCATGATTCCTACAATTTAGAATTTACACTACCCCAGAATGCTTCCACATAAGCTTCACTTTTTCTGGCCCAGTGGTTCTTGAGAAGAAGATTTTCAAAGATTTTTCCTATATATTTCTATATAAAACTTTGATTCCCCATTGTGACCCCGCCCTTCCCCCGGGGGTCATGATTTGAACAATTTAGAATCTACACTATACCAGGATGCTTCCACATAAGTTTCAGCTTTTCTGGCCCAGTGGTTCTTGAGAAGAAGATTTTCAAAGATTTTTCCTATATATTTCTATGTAAAACTTTGATACCCCATTGTGGCCCCACCCTTCCCCCGGGGGTCATGATTTGAACAATTTAGAATCTACACTACACCAGGATGCTTCCACATAAGTTTCAGCTTTTCTGGCCTAGTGGTTCTTGAGAAGAAGATTTTCAAAGATTTTTCCTATATATTTCTATGTAAAACTTTGATTCCCCATTGTGGCCCCACCCTTCCCCCGGGGGTCATGATTTGAATAATTTAGAATCTACATGATACCAGGATGCTTCCACATAAGTTTCAGCTTTTCTGGCCCAGTGGTTCTTGAGAAGAAGATTTTCAAAGATTTTTCCTATATATTTCTATGTAAAACTTGGATTCCCCATTGTGGCCCCGCCCTTCCCCCGGGGGTCATGATTTGAACAATTTAGAATCTGCACTACACCAGGATGCTTCCACATAAGTTTCAGCTTTTCTGGCCTAGTGGTTCTTGAGAAGAAGATTTTCAAAAATTTTTCCTATATATTTCTATATAAAACTTTGATTCCCCATTGTGGCCCCACCCTTCCCCCGGGGGTCATGATTTGAACAATTTAGAATCTACATTATACCAGGATGCTTCCACATAAGTTTCAGCTTTTCTGGCCCAGTGGTTCTTGAGAAGAAGATTTTCAAAGATTTTTCCTATATATTTCTATGTAAAACTTGGATTCCCCATTGTGGCCCCGCCCTTCTCCCGGGGGTCATGATGTGAACAATTTAGAATCTACACTATACCAGGATGCTTCCACATAAGTTTCAGCTTTTCTGGCCCAGTGGTTCTTGAGGAGAAGATTTTCAAAGATTTTTCCTATATATTTCTATATAAAACTTTGATTCCCCATTGTGGCCCCGCCCTTCCCCCGGGGGTCATGATTTGAACAATTTAGAATCTACACTACCCCAGGATGCTTCCACATAAGTTTCAGCTTTACTGGCCCAGTGGTTCTTGAGAAGAAGATTTTTTAATGACCCAACCCTATTTTTCTCTTTTCTTGATTATCTCCCCTTGCGAGGGGATATGTCCCTTCATTTTAACAATTTAAATTCCCCTTCACCCAAGGATGCTTTGTACCAAGTTTGGTCAAAATTGGCCCAGTGGTTCTTGAGAAGAAGTCGAAAATGTGAAAAGTTTACAGACGGACAGACGGACAGACGGACGGACGGACAGCTAGACGGACGGACGGACGACGGACAAAATGTGATCAGAAAAGCTCACTTGAGCCTTCGGCTCAGGTGAGCTAAAAACTATAATGCCCTTTGTTAAGATATTGCACTTAGCCCTATTCAGATTTTGTCACAGATATGCAACATAAATACGATGTCACATGACATCACAGTTTAGCCTGTGTCTTGTGTATTTTAAGTTTAAAGAGAAGGATCCTGGATCAAATTTGCAAGTGTTGTATAACTTAACTGTGTGAATCTGCACTCACTCAAACAATCACACCATAAAACATATTATCATGAAATTGCCTAAATATTGAGTGACGTGTTATAGCTAGGGTACAAACATGACAAAAACCAATTACTTTGGATCCACAAGTTTCCATGAAGTGTTCCTCTGACAGCTTTCCCAGAAGACATCCCAGACCCAAACCATAAGCCAGCTGTAGGACCGGTGCCTCTGGTGCCTCCGGCTGTCCTGGTAGCCATTTTGTCAGGGCCTCAAAAATCATAAATATCCTGCTCACATCTTGACTGATCATAACAGGTGTAAGCTGGCTCAGAGCCAAGACTGAGGAGGCCTGGGTAAGGAAACTACAAGTCATCCTGTCACTGACCGACCTCTGAAAAGGAAGTAGTGGGTATATTAAGTCACATATCCAGGGGTGATATCAGCAACTAACTGTTATTTCACTCAGATTTATCAGTTTGCCTGCAAAGGATGCTTATAACACATAATTTTTTAAACCTATCAAATTCAATATTTTCAATAACTTTTCAAAAATATACCAATATCCAGAATATAAAGGACCCCAAAATTTAAAAAAGAAATTAAAACTAAAACTATTAAAAAATTGACTATATAATTCATGTCAGGGTTGGATAGAACTTAAAGGGATAAATCATAGTGAAAATCTTCGGTGTTGGAGAAGTTGCAAATCAGTCGATTACATTGCAGGAGATCAACAAGACCCATGGGCTACAATTCTCACCTGTGTAAGTGCGGTCCTTCTTGTTCATTCTTGTTCATTAGAAAATTCTATTTCTTAAACAACTTAAATGTACACTATCTAAGAATGCTTCTTTATATATATGACTAATCATGATCCTTGGAAAATTATTTTTAAGTTTTTTTTTTTTTTATGTTCTCCTACTTAATATATAAACCATGGAAAACTTAGGATCACCCATAGTATACCCCATCCTACCATAAGGGTTCATGAATTGAATAAACTTAATCAATACACGTACTGTATACATTTCATGAAGCTTTCAAATACATTATCTTTTCTGGATAGTGGTTCTTGAGAATACACATTTTTAACTAGATGCTGTCATGAGACAGTAATACCCGCACTAAGGTGTTTGTCTCTAAATACACACTCCTACATATTGGGTTTTTCAAGGGAAAAGTCAAAATAATTCTATAATTTACACTGAACATGTATTTGTCAAAATGAGTATGAAATTCTCAGACCCTGTGACCTAAGACTCAGAACCTCTTATATGTATTTTATATGCTTAATTCATTACCAGTCTGAAAAAACAAAACTTAATTAATGATGTAAATTAGATTTTGAAAAATGTTTTGCTCATTATAGGAATTTCTAAATTTACCAATACCCCCCCCCCCCCCCCCCCCGACACCACAAACACACAGCACGTACATTTTTTTTTTTAAATAGGTAAATAGGCTAGCTGGAAAAGTTATATTAAAACATTGTTTGTTATGAATTAATTTAAAATTTGTTCTTGTACTATACATGTTTACATGTAAACACCTTTTGGAAAATTTCTACACCACATTGGGTTGTGTCACCCATTATCATATTTTTAGATTAAGCACCACTGGGCACACCTCAGCCAAGTCCCACTTCATCTGATAAAGCGATTGAATCAGCCAAGGTTTGCCAAATTAGCACATGGTGCAGTTTGGTGTGTATTGAAATAATTCATTTTGTGTTTAAATTGGATTATATTTCCTGAAGTTGACAGGACCTATGACTGTCGGTAAGTACAAGTTTAAGTACAGATTGGAGTAAAATAAACCGAAATGCAAATGATTAGAATAAAGTTCAAAAAGGGTCAAAGATCATCGCATGCCACTGTAGACGAATTTCACATTGTAAATTTAAGTTATCTCGCGTTGTTGATGTGACATTCATCAGACGATCAGTTACTGGTTTAGATCCAGATTTTTTTTGGGAGGGGGAAGGGGGGTTCACACCTCAGTCAAAAAAATTCTAGCACAGAATTTTCTGACAAGCAAAGAAAAAAAAAAGAAAACAAATCAACAAAATAAAAACAATGATAGTGGGGTCGTGGGGTCAATCTTTTCTAAGGGGGGGATGTCCAAAATCATTTTTTAATTTGCTTCAGTATAAAGTCTTTTTCAAATAACAAAGCAAATTCCAAGGGGGGATCCAACCTCCCTCACCACTCCCTGTCCCTGAAATTACAATCGATCTTGTGACTCCAAAATAGTAGATTTTTTTCCATTTGACTGTATATATACATATTTTGTTTCTAGTGTTTATATTATGTCTGTCTGTTTGTCCACAGAAACTTTAACCTTGCCCATAAGTTTTAAGTGGGATGGGCTATACACATGGTTTCCACATTTCATAGGTTAATTTCTTGTGACAAGACCTTTTATTTGGGTACCACCTATTTTGACCTCTTGATCTCTTGACCCTGACCTTGGATTTTTACTCATTTTTACAAGAAAAATACCAAACTTTAAACTTGGCGTAAATTTTGATCAGTAGGTGCTAGGGCTTTCATGCTTAACATGTGTATTCATTGTGAACTTTCAACAGGTATAAATATGTTTGACCTTGACCATAGAGTTTGACCCACTTTAAAAAAAATTTTAACCTTGGCAATTAACTTTTGAACAGGAAGTACAAGGGATTTCTTATTTCACATGTGTATTCCTTGTGACAAGACTTTTTTTCGATACCAACAATTTTAACCCTTTGACTTTGACCTTTGAGTTTGACATACATTTGAGAAACTTCAACCTTCACCATAGGCTGCCATACGGGGGCATCAGTGTTTCACAAACACATCTTGTCTTCATTATTTTTAAGTGGTGGTGTCTCCATATGAAGGAAAAATTCCCGAGAGAGATGTTTTCACAATAAACAAACAAATTACTTAAAAAAAATATAAAACATGAACATGTTGGTAATATCTCTTGTTCTCCCTTGAATCAGAAATGATGATATAAATATCTTAACCAGAAGTCTCTGCCGAGACTGAAGCTCTACTGGTTTGTACTTATAGCAAAGGAAGAGAAAAATACTTAAGCAGTTGGGAATTGAAATTTACAACAGCAATAAATAGAATAATGATCCTTGATTAAGTCTTTCTATGTTCTTAGTGTAGTCTACTTGCATACCACATTATATTACAATCTGACTAAAACTGTATTTGAGTGGTATTTTGAAAGTATTAATTTCTATTTTTAGTAACCAAGGCAATGATGTTCATCGAAGTCAAAAACCGATACACAGAATTGTGTATCTTAGTATAGTCTACTTGTGTGCCAACTTACATTGAAATCAGTCCAAAACTGTAGGAGACGTAGCATTTTAAAAGAATTTCACAGAAATTTCTATTTTTAGTAACAACGGCAACACCGTTCATCGAAATCAAAAACCGATACACAAATTATGTATCTTAGTGTAGTCTACTTGTGTGCCAAGTTATATTGAAATTAGACCAAAACTGTAGGAGGAGTAGCATTTTGAAAGAATTTCACAGAAATTTCTATTTTTAGTAACCACGGCAACACTGTTCATCGAAATCAAAAACCGGTATAAAGAATTATGTATCTTAGTGTAGTCTACTTGTGTGCCAAGTTATACTGAAATTAGACCAAAACTGTAGTAGGAGTAGCATTTTGAAAAATTGTTTACAGACAGACGGACAGACAGACAGCTAGACAGACGGACGGACGCCTGACGCATTACTATCGCATAAGCTCTTCTGGTCTCTGACCAGTAGAGCTAAAAATAATTAATATAAGAGTTGAAAAGGTTGTGCATCTTAAAATTGACTAAGTTCTGTGGTTGAATTAGCTATAAAAGTTACTAGCTTTATTTTGCTACTCAAAACACCTTGATTAACAATTTTCAATCATACTGTTTTCTGAAATGTTCAGTTTTTTTAACAATGGATACATGCCATACATTTTCAGCTTCTCAAAAAATTGCATGAAAAAAAAAGATTTTCAAATACTGTAACCATGGTAACCCTTTCAAAATACTCATTTGAGCTTTTCGTGTTTCCTTATCACATTACGTCTGCCATCCATCTGTTTGTCTGGAAAGTTTTTACATTTTGAACTTCTTCTCTAGAAACACTGGGCCAATTTTAACAAATTCACATAGAAATATGTACATCTGTATGTCAGTCTGTCCATCTGTCTCAATAAATTTAACCTTGGTCATCATTTACGTATCTACTGAATGAGAAGAGACAAGGCATTCATATTAACATATGTATTGGTATTTACCTGTGACAATGGCATGATTTTTTTTTACCCGTGACCTTGAAGTTTGACCTACTTGCAAAAAAATTACATGTTTTAAATTCATCATTTTGAAAGAGAAAAGTTAGGGCATTCATATGATACATGCATGTATATTATTACCTGTGATAAGACCTTTCTAATTAAATCATGACTTTTGACTCTGTGACCTTGACCTTGAAGCTTAACCTACTTTTCAGAAATGTAGCATTTGCTTATAACTTTTGATTGAGAAGAGATATGACTTTCACATTTGACATGTACATTAATTACTCATAAGAATTCAAGATGTTCCCAGCATGCAATGATTTTTTACCCCTTGACATTGATGTTTTACCTAATTTTCAAAATATTTAACTCTCCCAAAAGATGATTAGGCTACTATGTAAAATGTAGGAGTTGTTCAGGGAAGACGGGGCTTTTTGCATAAAAAACGTCATTTTTCGACCCCCATTTGACCCCCGGGGCAAAATCAAAATTCCGAAACCTTACTACACATCTACATGACACCATAAACCATCTCCCAAAGATGATTACGCTACTGACTAAAATGTAGGAGGAGTTCAGGGAAGACGGGGGTTTATGCATAAAAAACTTTTAATTTTTTGTTAATTATATTTCCCTGGAACAACAACTATACAACAAACTTTAATCAGGGAAGCTGACTCGAGTCTTTGGCTCAGGTGAGCTAAAATTTGAATGAAAATCTTCTGAGGGATGGATATCTAAATCTATACCCTGAAGTATAGCTTTGATATCTAAAACAGTTTTAAACTAAAAAAGTTTTTTTTTGCTATCTTATCTTAATAAAGGAAACATTTTTCCAGATCTAGAATTTTAATTTTAATGGATCCACCAAAATATTTTACTTACCTGTTGACAGATTCCCAATATGCTTCCTTTGGGTTGAAAGGTCACATCCATCAAAGACATCAGTGTATCCATGACAACAGCAACCCAGTGAGATTGAGGCTGAAACTCCTTGACCTCATCAAGCTGACCTTGAGTCCCCTGGTCAAGGTCAACCCAATGTTTCTGTGTGGCCAACACCAGACACCCCAACGACAGCACTGCATTTCCCTGAACACTAGGACTTTCCCTTATAAAATTATAAAATAAAAAAAATAATTTTGTGTTGTTAGAGTGAAAAGAATAACAAAGGAATCATTTTTATAACTACAGACAAAATATATAATTTTTTTGCAGCTTCTGAATTTGCCTCCTTCCTAACAATTGCAATTAAGAGGGCATTTATGTGCATTATACTTGAGCTATTCTTCTCTTACTACTTTAGAATGTTTATGAAAGGAACTCTATGGAGAAATATAGGTATTGATAAGTATTGGCAAGTGTTGACTGCAACCTTTCAAACAAGAGGCCCATGGGCCACATTGCTCACCTGAGTAACTTAAGCCATGCTGTTCTTAACCAGATACCCCTTTGTAATACCCAATGTGACCTCACTCTTCCCCCAGGGGTCATGATGTGGACAATTTAGAATATACACTACCCCAGGATGCATCCATAATCACGAAGATTTTTCCTATATATTTCAATGCTAAACTTTGGTTCCCTATGTGTGGCCTTGCCCTACCCCTGGGGTCATGATTTGAAAATAATTAGAATCTACACTACCCTAGGATGCTTCCACATAAGTTTCAGCTTTTATGGCCCAATTGTTCTTGAGAAGATTTTTTCTATATATATATTTCAATGTTAAACTTTGATTCCCTACTGTGGCCCTGCCCTACCCCCGGGGGTCATGATTTGAACAATTTAGAATCTACACTATCCCAGGATGCTCCCACATAAGTTTCAGCTCTTCTTCAGCTTTTCAGCTTGATATCAAGACAAGCTATCTGGTTCACTAGATTAAATTCAGACAATTTTTAAACAAAGAGCAAACAATTGGGCATGCATGCTTCTTTTCCACAAGCACATAGGACCATAAAATTACTTTACTGTTCAATCCATGGTAACAAATTATGCATATTTTTGTTTAGATAGTCACTATATATTATACTTTCTGCTGAAGATAGCAACTGCCTACATGGTATAAAATAACACATTGAAAAAGTACTTTTATAGTATGCATGTATGCAATTGAAGGATCAAAAGATGAAAATGAGACATTTTTACACCTACTAAATGAAAAACACTTGAGGTTCTGAAGATCTGGTCAAATATATACTAAGCTGATACAAAAACAACAAGCAGAGGAGCTTCAATGTCCTTACATAAACTTTATGAAAATACTGTCATTTGCAGTACCCTTAACTATCACCAGAGATGGAATTCTCATGTTTTAGGCTATGTAGAAATAAGCTGTCACTTTCAGTAGCTATAACGTCAGAATTAAAACAAGAATACAAGCCTGAAAACAAATTAAACATTAGAAATACCTATTTACTATATTTGATTTCAGAGGACTGGCAAAGTAAATAAAAGGCACTTGATTTATGGGTGGGATACGAATGTCACATCATCAAGTGTTAACCTCCCTGAAAACTGCTCAAAATCCTATCCATCTCTTATTTGTAGAGCAAGAAGTCTTCTATTCATGATGTACATTGATTATGATTTTGGACAAGAGATCAATATTGAACAGTGGCCATTTCTTTTACCTGTAAATGGACTAAGTTTCCTGTTATTTTCATTGCTGTCCACTGATCTGCTATTTGTATATTATTCTGTTCACTAAATACAATACAATCATTGATGGCAAATATTTATATCATCACTTTTCAAGTCATTACTGAATATTAAATGTCAAATTGACAATGAAATGAATCCCTACTTTGGAGACCAAAACTTAACTGTAACTATGTGATAAAAGATGCAGTTTTTGCACAGCCCCTGTGCAGTGGTTTTTGTCCTTCAGGTCTATCAGTTATACTCCTGTCCGGATCAAGCTGCCTGGATTGGAATGCCGGACTGGACTCACTGTTATATAAATTTAGAGGATCCGGAGGATTTCTTAACATCAGCTGATTTGTGTGCCAACATGAGCGCCACAATGGCAATGACAAAGAATGCTAAGGAATTAGCCAATCTCATTGAATTCCTGACACTCATTGATAAAAAGAGTGCCTGGATCTACTTGGCGACTAATACCTCCTCCCTTCACAGTGGTAGGGTGTTCCAGTGGATGGATGGAGAGAGCCTGACGGAATCTTTCTGGGACACAGGTGAGCCAAACGGAGACGGAAACTGTGTGGAAATAAACACAGCAAGTGCTGGCTGGAATGATTTGATGTGCACCCCTACTCAGCGGAACACGATTTGTCAAGCTCCCAATAATGTGACCAGCACAACTGAACAGTGGAATAGCACAACAACAGACGAGGGGCTAACCACAGCAGACTATGAGCAATTATATAATGACGTGAATACATTTGAAAATGGTATGAATACAACAACTTCTGAAAATGTCACACTACCCCAAGACTTGACCAATAATAGCTATCAATCTATGATAGAGACATTCTATAACATGACTGAAGTCTACAGCACTTCTCAAGCTCCCACTAGTGTGACCAACACAACCAAGCAGTGGAACATCACCACTACATCTGAAGGTTTAACTACATCAGAGTATGAGCAATTCTCTGATGACATCAATACCTCTGGAAACATTACAATTATGACTCCTGAAAATGTCACACTACCACAAAACCTGACTAGTAATGGTCATCAATCCACAACAGGGACAACCTACAATATGACTGAAGTCTACAGCAGTTCTCAAGCTCCCACTAGTGTGACCAACACAACCGAATGGTGGAACATCCCCACTACATCTGAGGGTATAACCACTTCTGAGTATGAGCAATTTACTGATAACATCAATACCTCTGGAAACATTACAACTATGACTCCTAAAAACATCACACTACCACAAAACCTGACCAGTAATAGTCATCAAACAACAGGGACAACCTACAATATGACTGAAGTCTACAGCAGTTGTTATAGCTACACCGTGTGTGGTACCAACAGTACGTTAACAACATGGGAACTAGAGATTAAAGTAGCCAACATCCGAGCTAATCTGTCCCTGGTCAAGCATGAACTATCGTCCTCTGTACGGAGGAAATCCAGCATCCCTGATTCGAGGCCCACCGCCGCGTCTATGGGGGTTATGGGAGGGATCATTATTGGGTTGATTTTTCTGTCTATCTCTCTACTGGACCTCATCTCAGCCCCAGTAAAGTCAAAAGCATGTGTTAAAATGAAAACTAGGAGACATTTCTACTGCTAACAATTATGTAATTAAACACATGTTAAGGAGGAAAAAACAATAATTATAGCAAAAGATTATTTTTTTTTACCTGATTAATTTTAAATTGTGATAAACTAGAAATATGTTCATAGGACATGAATGCCCCACTGGGGGTATATCAGTAGTGCAACATGAAAATTTGTTTTAATAAGTGTATGAGGTTTGATGAGAATATCTTGAAATAGTTTCTTTAAAATTGAAATTAATATATTTAATATAAACCAGAAGTATCTAAGTAGACTTTAGCTCTACTGTTTGAAATTATAACCAAGAAAAAGAAAAGTAGCTCTTGGACTTGAAACTTTGCAATAGCAATATACAGAATTATGTATCTTAATGTACGTAGTCTACTTGTGTGCCAAGTTATATTGTAAGATAGTTATTCCCTAAATGTTTATTAAAGTTCCTAATTAAAGCAATTAAGAAAATGATGATCTAGATATCTTTTACTTATTTCAATCCAATGGTACATGTATTAACTTTGACTAACCTTACAGATGATTCTGCATACTGTAAATCACTTTTTATTCACGAGAACTTTATTTTCGCTTAATTACGCGAGACAGTCTGCTTGCGAAAATTTAATTCTCGCGTATAATAGCATTCCTTAAGATTATATAGAGCAATAACCACACTTGTTTCGCTAATCAAGAGTCAATGACTATCTTGTGAAAATAAGGTGTCGCGAAAATTTAGTGATCTACAGTAACAAATATGAAAAACAATAAAGTTTTTCAATTCATTAAATTTGCAGACATTGCTCTAAGTAGTTATATGTATACTTTGGTAATATACAATGGAAATTATGTATTTTTACTAAATGATAATTCAAGACAATTTTGCATAACAAATTTAATATCAAGAAAAACAATTAAGTTTTTCATTTCGCAGATTTCACTCTTAATTGTATCCATCAGTAAATAAAATATTTTAGAATTTAATATGTAAAATCAAAAACAAGAGCCCGTGGGCTTGAATGGTCACCTGACTTTAATACAAACCCAAGCAAAAAAGATTTTCAGAGAACTAATACATTTTTACAATACCGTTAATATGCTTGGTGATGTAACAGTCATGTTAGTTTCTGATTACAAACTAGATCAATTCCTCCCATATCCCAAAACTAAAACCTGCTTTTAAATTCTAATTTCATGTCTTTTGCATATTTTGAAGATAATCAGCACATTCATTTTATTTTCTAAAGAATTAGATAGAAATACTTCCAGTTTCCATGCTTGTTGAAGGATGACACATGTTATTCAGGATTGCTAGTCATTAGAGTATTAAACATGCTTGCTTTCTGAGCACTGTTTGTTCGAGAAAAACTGGCAAAAATTTGATTTGATCATATTGCTTCTATACCAACATTCTTCAAATTTCTAGGTTTATAACCAGCATTCCTGTATTTTAAATCTATTGAAAGCATGTTTTTAACAAATCAACATTTTAAACAATTTTTTCACATTATCAGAAATAAAAATTTAAGGAATCACTGTCTAGTTTGTTGGGTATTCCAGGGACATCAGAGTAGAGTTTGAAATGTGTGATAATTTCTTTTATGGTTAAAAGTGCATGTGCTTTAAGATCTGAACACAAGGTAATAAACAACAATAAATTATCTATCGTTAGACCAAAAAAAATTAATCAATAGTTTCTCAGGCACCGCCGCATCAATTAAAAAATGGCCGCATTGATTAATTTTATTGACATATTGAAAAGGGAAATAATCTGTTTTTCCAAGTTGAAAACGAAAATCGAGTTATTCCCCTTTTCAATAAGAAAGACTTTTTTATTAGCAAAACAATATACTAAGTATTTCTTTTAAATTTACAGTATTTTATGAGGTAACTTTTAAATAAATATTTGGAATAACATTATTTAAAGTTGAATACATATTATAGCTAATTTCAGAGAACAAAACTTAAGAATAAGTACATGTAGATATTATCATTTTATTGAACATATGACTTAACTAGAAATATGTCTATAGGACATGAATGCCCCGCTGAGGGAATATTAGTAATGCAACATGAAAATTTGTATTAGTGTATGAAATTTGATCAGAATATCTTGAAAAGTGATGCAGATGAATTGCTTATGTTGGTATGTATCAGCATATAAAGTTTGACACTAATTTCTTTAAAGTGAGGTCAAGGTCAAAAGAAATGCTAAGGTTTAAAAATGTTGATGCAGTTGAGAGCTCTCATCAGTATGTATCAGCTTACAAAGTTCAAAAAAATATTTATAGATGGTTTCTTTAAAACTAACTTAAACACAATTAGATAAAAGTGAGATCAAGGTCAAATGAAAGGTCAAGGTCAAAAACTGATACAGTTGAATTGCTTACATCAATATGTATCAGCATATGAATTTCATACTTATTTAGGAAAAGTGAAGTCAAAGGTCAAAGGAAAGATCAAGGTAAAAAATGTTGATGCAGTTGCATATCTCTCCTCAATATGCATCAATATATGAAGTTAAATAAAAATATCTTGACTGATTTCTTTAAAACCGACTTAAACAGAATTTGATGAAAGTGAGGTCAAGGTCAAGGTCAAATAAAAGGTCAAGGTCAAAAATGTTGATGCAGTTGAATTGCTTACATCAGTATGTATCAGCATGCAAAGTTTGACACTGATTACAGAAAAGTGAGGTCAAAGGTCAAAGGAAAGGTCAAGGTCAAAAATGTTGATGCAGTCGAATAGCTCTAACCAGTATGTATCAGCATATGAAGTTTGATAAAAATATCTTGGATGGTTTCTTAAAAAACGAGCTAAACACCAATTTAAGAAAAGTGTGGTCAAGGTTAAAGGAAAGGTTGAGGTCAAAAATGGTGTTGCAGTAAAATAGCTCTCTTCAGTATGTATCAGCATATGAAGTTTGAAAATACTATCTTGAATGGTATCTTTAAAACTGAGCTAAACACTAATTAAAGAAAAGTGAGGTCAGGGTCAAAGGAAAGGTCAAGGTAAAAGTGGAGATGCAGCTGAATAGCTCTCATCAGTATGTATCAACATTTAAGTTTGATACCATCATCTTGAATGGTATGTTTAAAACTGAGCTAAACACTAAGTTTAAAAAAGTGAGGTCAAGGTCAAAGAAAAGGACAAGGTAAAAAATGTTGATGCAATAGCATAGCTCTCATCAATATATATCAGCATATGATGTTTGATGAAAATATCTTGCATAGTTTCTTCGAACAGAGCTAAATGCAAAGTGTGACGAAAGGACAGACAGAAGGACGGAAGACGGACACGACAAACACTATATGCCCCGGCCATATTCATGGCAGGGCATAAAAAGGTGTAAAATATGTTTCAAAAAAAAAGCCTGCCTGCCACATTGAATTTTGAATTTTTGGACTGAGAAACTATTAATTTTTTTTTTTGGCCTTAAAGATCAACTACCTTTATCTTGCCATTATAAGTGGGTTTTTTTGTTTTCCATACAGATGTGAAAAATACTTATTAATTGTCACTTTCTTTTGCAAAAGCAAGGGGATATTAAATCTTATTAATTTTGCCTATGTAATATCTCTCTCCTTTGTCTATCAGTCTATCTGTCAGAAAAACTCAAATCTTCGATTCTTTGCATTAATTGGAATGAGGAAATATATAAAGACTATCATTTTCACAGAAACATTACCTCCAACAAAACCTTTCCAATATAGGCTTAGCATTTTGATTCCATTATCTTGAAGTTTGGCCTTTTTTTTCAAAAAAATTAAAATTACCTTTGCCCTGGTCATAATTTCTAAATGTCATTGAGTAGAGGAACTGATTTCTTAATTATTTCATTTTTATGTACATTACCTGTGGAAAGACCTTTCAAACAAGAGGCCCATGGGCCACATCGCTCACCTGAGAAGCTTTGACCATTCTGTGTTTTACCAAATTTCCCCCTTATAATACATAATGCATCCTCACCCTACCCCACTGATCATAATTTAGACATTTTGAAATCTACACTACCCCAGGATCCTTCCATGTGCACATAAGTTTCAGCTTTTCTAGCCAAGTGGTTCTTGAGAAGAAGATTTTCAAAGATTTTTCCTATATATTTCTATGTAAAACTTTGATTCCCCATTGTGGCCCCACCCTTATCCTGGGGGTCATGATTTGAACAATTTAGAGTCTACACTATACCAGGATGCTTCCACATAAGTTTCAGCTTTTCTGGCCCAGTGGTTCTTGAGAAGAAGATTTTCAAAGATTTTTCCTATATATCTCTATGTAAAACTTTGATTCCCCATTGTGGCCCTGCCCTTCCCCGGGGGTCATGATTTGAATAATTTAGAATCTACACTGTACCAGGATGCTACCACATAAGTTTCAGCTTTTCTGGCCCAGTTGTTCTTGAGAAGAAGATTTTCAAAGATTTTTCCTATATATTTCTATGTAAAACTTTGATTCCCCATTGTGGCCCCGCCCTTCCCCCGGGGGTCATGATTTGAACAATTTAGAATCTACACTTTACAAGGATGCTTCCACATAAGTTTCAGCTTTTCTGGCCCAGTTGTTCTTGAGAAGAAGATTTTCAAAGATTTTTCCTACATATTTCTATGTAAAACTTTGATTCCCCATTATGGCCCCGCCCTTCCCCCGGGGGTCATGATTTGAACAATTTAGAATCTACACTCTACTAGAATGCTTCCACATAAGTTTCAGCTTTTCTGGCCAAGTGGTTCTTGAGAAGAAGATTTTCAAAGATTTTTCCTATATATTTCTATGTAAAACTTTGATTCCCCATTGTGGCCCCGCCCTTCCCCCGGGGGTCATGATTTGAACAATTTAGAATCTACACTATACTAGAATGCTTCCACATAAGTTTCAGCTTTTCTGGCCCAGTTGTTCTTGAGAAGAAGATTTTCAAAGATTTTTCCTATATATTTCTATGTAAAACTTTGATTCCCCATTGTGGCCCCGCCCTTCCCCCGGGGGTCATGATTTGAATAATTTAGAATCTACACTACCCTAGGATGCTTCCACATAAGTCTCAGCTTTTCTGACCCAGTGGTTC
Organism: Saccostrea cuccullata; assembly: GCF_032062105.1. NCBI lineage: Eukaryota > Metazoa > Mollusca > Bivalvia > Ostreida > Ostreidae > Saccostrea > Saccostrea cuccullata. The sequence continues at coordinate 56,124 of NW_026937860.1, read as the reverse complement.
TTGAGAAGAAGATTTTTTAATGACCCCACCCTATTTTTGTCTTTTCTTGATTATCTCCCCTTGTGAGGGAACTTGGCCCTTTATTTTAACAATTTAAATTTCCCTTCACCCAAGGATGCTTTGTACCAAGTTTGGTCAAAATTGGCCAAGTGGTTCTTGAGAAGAAGTCGAAAATGTGAAAAGTTTACAGACGGACAGACAGACAGACAGCTGGACAGACGGACGGACGACGGACAAAATGTGATCAGAAAAGCTCACTTGAGCCTTCGGCTCAGGTGAGCTAAAAATATTAATTTGGTCTGATGGTCCTTGACCTAAAACTTGAAAAAGAGAAGATAACTTTCATATTTTACCCAGCAACACCTTCAAAGAGGTAAATCAATTTTGACTTCATGACCTTGACTTAGATGCTTGAAGGACACACAAACAAAACAGTAACATTGTTTGTTTGTTGTTTAAGGTCCCCCTCAAGTATTTTTTTCTCATATGGAGACACCACCACTTGCTGGTGGAGAGCTGCAAATTTTGACCTACACTCGGCACTCAGAGCCGTTGAGCAAAGAGGGATCTTTTAAAAGCCAGAACTTACTGCGAAATAGTTCCTCAGTTCATACAATCTCATCCAAAGGACCAGTCTCAAAGTGTGTATTAGTGCATTCACACCACTAGGACAACAGTCTTTGAATTTGCTTGTTCTTCTTGTTTTATCAGCAGGGTTGCTTTGAATTGTTTTAGAGACTGTATACAGACTTATTTTCGACCCATATAATTTTCGCCCTTTTACACATGTACACGATTTTGCCCCTTTTTGAATTTGTCCAAACACAGTTCTAATTAAGAGTTAATGCCATTTTTTTTTTCATTCACCCAGTTTTAAATTCGCCCAAATGCGACAACGGCGAAACGGGGTGAAAAAAAAAAAACGGGAACGAAAATTTCCCTGTATACAGTATTGGAAAGTGCAACTACACCAGTTAGCATGTTCCTACTTACCTAGATGCTGTTTTGATCAAATCAGTTAACTTGTCTCTCACCCTGCAGAAGAAAAAAACGTTTTGTAAGAATTCTTTAAAAAAAAAATAAAAAAGAATAATGGAAGGCATGGGGCCTGAAAAGTTTTGAATATCAATAGATAATCAGGGTCACATGTTTTTCATTGTCTGAATACATAGTCAGCGCATGTTTGTTGATTGCACTTAAGAAAAGTGTAGTTGTATATTGAACAAAATAAGGTTAAAATAAAGGAAAAGAGTGGACAAATGTGCACTTACACTTAATGTTCAAAACAAACTGCTCGCTCCCATTGTTATGAATATGTTAACCTTGATTTACTTTGACTGACCTGATGAATATTACAATGCATCACATAATGTCCACCTGCAAATGTACTCATAAAAACAATTACTCTGTATTCTTCATTCCTGACCTCGACCTACATCAGTCTTTAAGGCTAGTCATCATTATTGGCATTGAAGGATGTTAAAGATCAAGTTCTAAACACCTCAATGTTGGCAAACCTCTAACGTTACATGAAGTTTCATTAAACTGGGCAATATTTAGAACTAAATCACATAAAATATCTTTTGTATAAAAACTGGTCAATATGAAGACTTCTTTCATAAATAGGAAAAACAACACAAAAGATGAGATTCAGAGAAAATATGAAGATTTTTCTTTTAAAGTTTTTTAACACTGTCTCTGTGCGCTCCAGTGCAAATAACAAAATACTTTGAAACTTGATATTTATATTTTCTGATAATAAAGTTTAAATTAAATCTTTAACCTTATTCCTTTTTATTTACAAAACCAAAGCTGTGATTGTCCACAGACTTTACAGAAAAACCTCATAGAGCCTCTATAATAAGTTAATCTGCTCCTCTTCAAAATTGGTTTTTAGATCAAATTTGGTTTACATGTGAAATACACATGCATGATAATATAAAGTACATGCATGATAAGAATGATCTTTACTTAGAAGCCAGTATTAAGAAACATGATATGTTAAATTAACTAGAGCTCTAGGAATATATAATATTAGGTTTATCATCAGCTGACTGTTTCTCTTACAGCACGTTTTAATATATTACATGTATTTTCTTAGTTATTAACTTTACTATTCAACCCCCCCCCCCCCCCCCCCCCGGGAATAAGGAATCATCAAACTTAGTGTTACATAGAAATAAATATTAAAAATTTCATTTAAAACATTTTTCCCAAGTTTAGCAGAGCTTAACTAAATTGTATTAACATGAAATAAATCCACATTGAAGACACAAGTTTGTTCAAATTAACTGGGATATTGATTTCTGCCTCCATACTTCCAAAATTCTATATACAGTAAAACTCGGTTATAGCGAAGTCCTGGGGGCCTGTGAATTTAATTCGCTATATCCGTAATTCGTTATATCCCTATAACGAATTCGTATAACTATATATAGCGAATTCGCAATATGCATGTTTTCCTTTAAGTATTACTAAGAAATGTTAGGGAAGCAAATATTACGAAACATACCAAAGATAACTAAAGTTTTATTATGAATTGAATTTTATATGCAAAATCATGGAACAAAGTCAGTTAAATTTATCAATTTTTTTGAGATCTTTGAAAGTTCTTTATAAAAGATGTAAATTTCATTATATTTTACTTCAACAAGACTCAAAATCAGTTCGCTATATCCGTAAATTCGTTGTATCAGAGTTCGTTGTAACCGTAAAATTTTACAAAGATTTGTTCAGAATTTTGCCGGGGACCCAGAAAAACTTCGCTATATCCGTGAATTCGCTGTATCCGTGTTCGTACTAAACGAGTTTTACTGTATTTATCTGAATAGGAAACATTTTGCACAGTCCTCCACAGGATTGATAAATAAAAAAATTTCTTTTATCCATCATCATTGCTATAAGTGAGTTCTATATATCTGAGTTTTACTGTACATTAACTTTCAAATTTACCAGAGCCATGCTACTTTCTGTTTCTCCAATGCCTCTTCCTCCCCGATATGATCCTTTTTCAGTTGAAGGTCAATCTCTGCCTTGCGTCCCTTTCAAAATAAAACAAACTAAAATTAAACGTTCATTACATATAGAAAAGCAAGATGTGTACTGCAAATGGAAAGTAAACAAATAAATGTGAATTTTATAAATTCTGAATGTAAACATGCAGTTTATAAAGTAACTTTCAAATTTCAAATCAACTGAATTAAATCTATAAGTGACTTTAACCACTGGCTTTTCTATCAAACTTTCTCCCCAAGGTTATCCAATGATCTATATCAATATATAATGATAGATCCCTTGTGATGAAGCACTCAGATACGTCAGTCTTGCCATGTTCTGTCCACTGGCATTTTTTGTGTGCTAAAGATCTACACACTCAAAAACACTTGTTTGAAAATTTAATTTATGCCCTGTTCACATCGAGAGTTTAATTCGAAATAAAATAATGCAATGTAAACTAATGTGAATCAGTTAAAATTTTACTTCTATTTAAAAGTCAGGCTATTAAGATGTCATTTGCAAATCACGTCACCTTATGCAGGAGCTGATCCATTTGACATATTGGCAAAGTGTCTGTACACTTATTTTAGTGATTAATTAACACAATTAATTCGAATTAGCTTTGCCTAGCGTTCACACGGAGCTAATGCGAAGTAATTTAATGTGCATTAAATAAATTTGAATTAAACTAATTCGCAACAAATTCTCCATGTGAACATGGTTCAAATTTAATTTGCAGTAACTTACATTTATCCAGTCACATGATTACAGAACTTATCATTGTTCTATATCATATACACAAATATGGTGTCATGATGCCAACCAATCACACCCGCCATTTGCAATCTTACTGGTGACTATTTGCATACCTTAGTAGCTTAAGTGAACTGTCAGTCAAGCATCTAATTCAAGACAATTTGCATACCTTGACAGCTGAAGAGAACTGCCAATCTAAAACTAATTGTTGGCTAGTTACATACCTCAACAGCTGACGAGAACAGCCGGTCTACAAAGGCTACCCAGGCTTGGGGTAGCTGCACCAACTGCTGCCAGTTGGAGGGTTGGATTGTCACCTTAAAACATGGGAAATAATTAAACACCGAGCAGTGCTGGCAAAATCGGCAATTTTCTGACAAAGTTTATTAACTCATTTAGGGGGAAAGTTATCATTTATATCTCTAAAATGTATTTTCTTGGCCTTAATTCTTTGAAATAACAGATCAGCACCATATAAACACAAATAAGAACTATAAAACCAGACATAACTGCATAATTTTCCATAAATTCCTTTCATTGCTCATAAACAACAAAATTGGTTTCCTCTTGGCTCTATTTCGAATAAAAAAATTTTAATATACATGTATATCTATGAGATGGTAAAAACAGAATAAATCCAAAGTGATTTTTAGTATAAATAGTAATACATGTAAGAATAGATAACAAAGCCTGACACCTCGTGAAGCAGTGTGGTAAACATGTGCTGGAAGTTTTTGCTGTGGGTAATAGTGTAGTGTTTTCTGGGTCTCCCGTCTCTTCCAACTTCCAGGGGAGGATCATAACTAAACAAAAGTCCCGCTATAGACAAAATAAACACAAAGAAAATATTTTTATCAAGGACTACTAAATACATGTACATATGCTTATTCTGTGCCATAATTTCTATATGGGTAGAAAATGAGCCAAGGAGATTGTTTTGTCACTTCGTTAAAGGTCAATATTTTACTTGACTTCCTTGAAAATTTCTAGTAGTAAAAAATAAATTATCCAAGAGAGTTCTTTTTAACTTTTTCTTCACTTTGCTCATAAATGGCTTTGCATATGTTAATTACCCACAAAAAAAACGAGTAAATGCTCTTTTCTTTTTCAACAATACTATAATACTAATACCTGCCAGCCAGGGCCATAGCCAGTCCAGGCCTTAGTCCTGGCTGTTTTCCCATAATACTATTACCTGCCAGCCTGGGCCTTAGTCCTGGCTGTTTACATGTGTCAAACTGTAATACTAATACCTGCCAGCCCGGGCCTTAGTCCTGGCTTTTTACTGAAATACTAATACCTGCCAGCTGGGGCCTTAATCCAGCTGTTTACATGTGTCATACTGTAATACTAATACCTGCCAGCCCGGGCCTTAGTCCTGGCTGTTTACATGTGTCATACTGCTTCTGAAGAAATGTTGGTATGAAATCCACCATCTTGCTGCGAGTGGAATTCATGCCAAGCCGCCGTGAGGAGGAATGGTATACACCCCGCCCAAGGTTCTTAACCTCTGACCCCACATGCTCACTCAAAAATTCACTGTATCCTATAAACAAAAAAGTCATGTTTTAATGAAAAAGTACAGCAAATTGGGTTTGTCTTTGAGAAAACTGAATATGAATTCACATATTATATTACATACATGTATCTGATGAATTCACGTAATGTAGGATTACAGAGATTAAATGTATTCTAATTGTATTGTATATGTCACTGTTTCATTGATGTAAGCCACTGCTCAAGAAATCTGTCCCAGTGATATGCTTATTAGTGTTTACTGAGTGATGAACTTCAAGGATTTTCTTAGGAAAAAACAAGATGTGCTTTTGAAACACTATGCGCCAGGCGGCAACAAAGTTCTTAAAAGGAATTTTTAGCAAACAGGTCACATTCAAGGTCACATGATCATTGTCCTTGGTGTCATTTGAAAACACTTAATTAGTGGAGTATGCAAACCAAATATAAAGTCTCTATCTCCTATGGTTCAAAAGTTATGGCGAAAGTTCGAAAAAGATATTTTTAGCATATAGGTTACAGTCAAGGTCACAAGGTCATTGACCTTGTTGGTATTTGAAAGAACTTAATTAGTGGAGTATGCATACCAAATATGAAGTCTCTATCTCCTATGGTTAAAAAATTATGACAAAAGTTCGAGAAAGCTATTTTTAGCATATAGGTCACAGTCAAGGTCACAACGTCATTGACCTTAGTGTCAATTGAAAGTGCTTAATTAGTGGAGTATGCATACCAAATACGAAGTCTCTATCTCTCAGGGTTTAAAAGTTATGGCGAAGGTTACAGTTGACAACAGACAAACAAACACACAAACAGATAAACAGACAAACAGACAGACAGGACAAAAACAATATATGCCCAGAATAAATTCGGGCGCACAAAAGGGAAAAATATTCAGTGGATGTAAATATATATCATGTACATGTACAAAGTACCTTAATAAACTTAATTAAACAATACTTTAATTTTATAAATTTAACTACAGATTCTGTACAGAATTCCCTCACACACCTTTGTTAAGATCACCTTACATATTCAACTTGTGAGATTACCTTAATTTACCTCTGATGAGGTTGCCGTTATATAACTGAGCTAGGATTACCTTCATACACCTCTGGTGAGATTATTCCCAGCATCCGTGTGTAACAGATACCAGGGACTTCCTTAACGATATAAAACTACCTAGGATTACCTTCATACACCTCTGGTGAGATTATCCCCAACATTCGTGTGTAACAAATACCAGGGACCTCCTTAACGATATAAAACTAGCTAGGATTACCTTCATACACCTCTGGTGAGATTATCCCCAGCATTCGTGTGTAACAAATACCAGGGACTTCCTTAACGATATAAAACTAGCTAGGATTATCTTCATACACCTCTGGTGAGATTATCCCCAGCATCCGTGTGTAACAGATACCAGGGACTTCCTTAACGATATAAAACTAGCTAGGATTACCTTCATACACCTCTGGTGAGATTATCCCCAGCATTCATGTGTAACAGATACCAGGGACCTCCTTAACGATATAAAACTAGCTAGGATTACCTTCATACACCTCTGGTGAGATTATCCCCAGCATTCGTGTGTAACAGATACCAGGGACCTCCTTAACGATATAAAACTAGCTAGGATTACCTTCATACACCTCTGGTGAGATTATCCCCAGCATTCGTGTGTAACAGATACCAGGGACCTCCTTAACGATATAAAACTAGCTAGGATTACCTTCATACACCTCTGGTGAGATTATCCCCAGCATTCGTGTGTAACAGATACCAGGGACCTCCTTAACGATATAAAACTAGCTAGGATTACCTTCATACACCTCTGGTGAGATTATCCCCAGCATCCGTGTGTAACAGATACCAGGGACCTCCTTAATGACATCCTCTACTGTCAGGTCGGGATTATCTCCCCTGTCAATGACGGCCTGAGCCTGTCTAACAATGTCCTCTTTTACCTGTCAGAAGAAATTATAGGAGTCAATAGCAAGGATCTGAGGTAGTATTGAGTTATCAACATAATAATTGTTACCTATGTACAATAAATAAAACAGGGCATGGTACAACACATTACTTGTTTTTATAATTAACTAACTTTTTGATTTTTGTTAAACAACACAGAGACCTTGAATTCACATCTAGAAAATATACAAAATCAAGTAAATTGACTCTATAAGTAGATTGAACAAAGTCAGATGATGTCTTCATCTCGAAGTTAAGTACCATGAAATTCTCATCAGTGAATCCATTCTCTCATTTTAAGAGTAAATGGTTGAAAATATTACTTCCTCAAAAACTTCAGTGAAGTTGATAATATTTCTCTAAATTCCCAGACTTCAAATGTTATAACATTTGGACATCCATATCTCAATTACTACGGATACTTCAATGTTAGATGAAAGTTCAAACCATTTTTTTTCTTTATTTAATCTAACCTAATTATCTAAAATTCTGGGATATTGTCAAAATATTTTTGGTCATTTGAGTTCACATATCAAGGGTTGACTGTCTTGCCAAGCATCATTTTGGGATGATTCTCTGTCTAGGATGTGGGCCTTTGTCTGGAATGTGGGCTTTATTGTAAAAGTCATGTAGTCTGGGATGCAAACATTTTTTCTGGGATTTGGATCCTTGACTAGGATGTGGGCTTTTGTCTGGAATATGGGCCTTTGTCTGTGATATGGGCCTTTGTCTGGGATGTGGCCCTTTGTCTGGAATGTGGGCCTTTGTTCTGGGATGTGGGCCTTTGTCTAGGATATGGGCCTTTGTCTGGGATGTGGGCCTTTGTCTGGGATGTGGGCCTTCGTCTGGGATGTGGGCCTTCGTCTGGGATGTGGGCCTTTGTCTGGGATGTGGGCCTTTGTCTGGGATGTGGGCTTTTGTCTGGGATGTGGGCCTTTGTCTGGGATGTGGGCTTTTGTCTGGGATGTGGCCCTTTGTCTGAGATGTGGGCCTTTGTCTGGGATGTGAGCTTTTGTCTGGGATGTGGGCCTTTGTCTGAGATGTGGGCCTTTGTCTGGGATGTGGGCCTTTTTCTGGGATATAGGCCTTTGTCTGGGGAGTGGGCCTTTGTCTGGGATGTGGGCCTTTGTCTGGGATGTGGGCTTTTGTTGTATATATCACCTTATCTGGGATGTGAACCTTTTTTCTGGAATTTGGATTTTATTGTCAATATTATCTGATCTGATTATTGTAAATGTTACCATTTGTTTGCGATTAAATCCTTCATTGTAAATGTTACCTTGTCTGCGATTTGAGCAAGACTAAAACTTCTGATGTCAAACTTTGACAGAGCTTGGAAGGCAGCCCTGCTAACATCAGGGTCACTGCCCTGAACAAAGAGCCAGAGGGCTGACACAGCATACTGATGGAACCTCTACAAGATAGGAGACCAATGTGATGTAACTGAAAATTATCATGCTCACATGGAAAAATATGATTGTTCTCTCAATTTAGACTTACAGGTGTTATGTTTAATTGATTTATATAAGCAAGAAATCAATATTCATAAATGTAAATTTAAAACTAGAAAAATATCCATAGGACATGAATGCCCCGCAGAGGGTATATTAGTAATGCGACGTGAAAATTTGTATTAATGCAAGAAATTTGATCAGAATATCTTGAATATTGATGCAGTTGAATTGCTTACATCAATATGCATCAGCATATGAAGTTTGACACTAATTTCATTAAAATGAGGTTAAAGGTCAAAGGAAATGCCAAGGTCAAAAACTGTTGATGTAGTTGAAAAGCTCTCATAAGTTTGTTTCAACATATGAAGTTGAAAAAAATATTATAAATGGTTTCTTTAAAACCATTTTAAAACAATTTGATAAAACGGAGGTCAAGGTCAGATAAAAGGCCAAGATCAAAAATGTTAATACAGTTGAATTGCTTACATCAGTATGTATCAGCATATGATGTTTGACACTTATTTAAGACAAGAGGCCCATGGGCCTTATAGGTCACCTGAGTATCATGCAACAACTTTCCAACAATTGAATTTGATTCATGTTTTAATCCAGAGGCCATGAAATTCACAATTTTGAAAGAGGCACCATTGCTTATCATAATTATGCACTCAGCACGTTTACTTTGGTTAGTAATACCAAGAGGTACATGTAGATCACAGCAACAAAGAGAAAATGCATTTCCACTTTATCATTATAAGTTGTGCACCCCATCCCACACGAACCACTGACCCTGGGGCCACATCTTTAAAAATTTTGGAAATTTTATAAATTTTATTTCATCATGTTGTTGATTAATACCAATCTGCAAAGGAAAAGGTTTTCAAAGAATTTGTGCATTTTCACTACATAAACATTAGAGCCCCGCCCTAACTGTAACACAAGAAGCCCTGACCCTGGGGCCCTGAAATTCACAAACCTCAAAGATTGGCATCCTTGCTCCTCATAACTATGTACAAAGTTCATTGATTTAATACCCATGTGCAGAAAAGAAGATTTTTAAAGAGTTTATGCATTTTCACTATATAATCAATAGAGCTCCACCTTAACACCAGAACACCCAACCCAGGGGTCATGAAATTCACAATTTTGGAAGAGGCAGCCTTATTCAAAATAACTATGTACTTGGTTAGTTTATTTAATGCCCAGGAGCAGAAAAGAAGAATTTCAAAGAAATTATGCATTTTCACTATATAATCTATATAGCCCCGCCCTGCCACTAGAATCCCTGACCCTGGGGCCATTAGATTCACAATTTTAGAAGAGGCAGCCTTATTCAACTTAACTTTGCACTTGGTAAGTTTATTAAATGCCCGCAAACAGAAAAAAATATCAAAGAATTACTGCATTTTTACTATAATAACCTATATGGCCCCGCCCTTGCACTAGAACCCCTGACCCTGGGGTCATTAACTTAACAATTTTGGAAGAGGCAGTCATTTTCAATTCAACTATGCACTTGGTTAATTTATTTAATGCCCAGGAGCAGAAAAGAAGAATTTCAAAGAAATTATGCATTTTCACTACCGTATATAACCTATTTAGCCCCGCCCTAGCACTAGAACCCCTGACCCTGGGGCCATGAATTTCACAATTTCGGTAATGCTGATTACAATCATACCAACAGTTTGACTGCTTGATGTCCAGGAGTAAAGAAGATTTTTAAAGATTGCACTAATTTTTGCGGTTTTTGCCCCACCCCCCAGGCCCCAGGGGGGCAGGGACCATGAAATTCACAATTTTTGTTCCCCTTCACCCATAGATGCTATATGCCAAATTTGGTTGAAATTGGTTCAGTGGTTTCAGAGAAGAAGCTGAAAATGTTGAAGTGTTAACGCACGACGGACGACAGATGACGGACGAAAACAGATAGAAATAGTGAGGTCAAGGTCAAAGGAAAGGTCAAGGTAAAAAATGTTGATGCAGTTGCATACCTTACATCAATATGTATCAACGTATGAAGTTTGATATAAATATCTAGAATGATTTCTTTAATTAAAACTGACTTAATCACAATTTGATAAAAGTGAGGTCAAGGTCAAATAAAAGGTCAAGGTAAAAATGTTGACACAGTTGAATTGCTTATATCAGTATTAGGAATGTCAACGAATATTCGAATATTCATTCGATGAGTTGATATTCGAATTAATATAAATGTATGATTCGAATATTCGGTTTTTAAGTATACAAGCATTAATAAGAGAGAAAAATCTGGCAAGTTTTATTGAATCAAGTGCGTACCATTGACTAGGAATAAGATTTGATTAAAAAAAAAAATTAAGACATTTCCGTTGGATTACTTAACAAGAGGCCCATGGGCCACATCGCTCACCTGAGCACTGTGGCTAGGAAAAAGTAGAAATTGGTTTATTATTGAAAAGTTTAAATCCAAAAGTAGTCCCATGTCCAGTCATGGCTTTGCTATTCATGAGAAGAAGATTCTAAAAGAATTTTCCTATATATTTCTATGTAAAACTTTGGATGGCCATTTTGGCCCCGCCCTACCCCTGGGGGTCATGATTTGAACAAACATTAATCTACACTGCCGTAGGATGCTTCCATGTAAATATGATCAATTATGGCTTTGTTATTCTTGAGAAGAAAATTTTTAAAGAATTTTCTATATATTTCTATGTAAAATTTTGGTCGGCCATTGTGGCCCCGCCCTACCCCCGGGGGTCATTATTTGAACAAACTTGAATCTACACTACCTGAGGATGCTTCCATATAAGTTTCATCCTTCCTGGCATAGTGGTTCTTGAAAAGAAAATTTTTAAAGAATTTTCCTATATATTTCTATGTAAAACTTTGGTCAGCCATTGTAGCCCCGCCCTACCCCCGGGGGTCATGATTTGAACAAACTTGAATCTACACTACCTGAGGATGCTTCCATATAAATATGATCAATTATGGCTTTGTTTTTCTTGAGAAGAAGATTTTTAAAGAATTTTCCTATACATTTCTATGTAAAACTTTGGTCGGCCATGGTGGCCCTGCCCTACCCCCGGGGGTCAGGATTTGAACAAACTTGAATCTAAACTACCTGAGCATGCTTCCATATAAGTTTCATCCTTCCTGGCACAGTGGTTCTTGAGGAGAAGATTTTTAAAGAATTTTACTATATATTTCTATGTAAAAACTTTGGTCGGCCATTGTGGCCCCGCCCTACCCCCAGGGGTCATGATTTGAACAAACTTGAATTTACACTACCTGAGCATGCTTCCATATAAGTTTCATCTTTCCTGGCACAGTGGTTCTTGAGAAGAAGATTTTTAAAGAATTTTCCTATATATTTCTATATAAAACTTTGGTCAGCCATTGTGGCCCCGCCCTACCCCCAGGGGTCATGATTTGAACAAACGTGAATCTACACTACCTGAGGATGCTTCCATATAAGTTTCATCTTTCCTGGCACAGTGGTTCTTGAGAAGAAGATTTTTAAAGAATTTTCCTATATATTTCTATGTAAAACTTTGGTCGGCCATTGTGGCCCCGCCCTACCCCCGGGGGTCATGATTTGTATTATATATTTTATAATGCAAATTGTATTTATTTTATCGAATATTCGAATATATTCGAATACTCCTATCGAATATTCGAATATCAATTATTGACAATTTTGACATCCCTAATCAGTATGTATCAGCATATGAAGTTTGACACTGATTTAGGAAAAGTGAGGTCAAAGGAAAGGTCAAGGTCAAAATTGTTGAAGCAGTTGAATTGCTCTAATCAATATGTAACAGCATATGGGGTTTGATAAAAATATTTTGAATGGTATCTTTAAAACTGAGCTAAACATTAATTAAAGATAAGTGAGGTCAAGGTCAAATGAAAGGTCAAGGTCAAATAAAAGTTCAAGGTCAAAAATGTTCATGCATTGGAATTGCTTACATTAATATGTATCAGCAAATGAAGTTTGACAGTGAGGTCAAGGTCAAAGGAAAGGTCAAGGTCAAAAATGTTGATGCAGTTGAATTGCATCAGTATGTAACAGCATATGAGGTTTGATAAAAATATATTGAATTGTATCTTTAAAACTGAGCTAAACACTTATTAAACATAAGTGAGGTCAAGGTCAAATGAAAGGTCAAGTTCCAATAAAAGGGCAAGGTCAAAAATATTGATGCAGTTGAATTGCTTCCACCAGTATCTATCAGCATATGAAGTTTGACACTGGTTTAGGAAAAGTGAGGTCAAGGTCAAAAATGTTCATGCAGTTGCATATTCCTCATCAATATGTATCAACATATGAAGTTTGATAAAATATCTAGAATGGTATTTTTAAAATTGAGCTGAACACTAATTAAAGATAAGTGAGGTCAAGGTCAAAGGAAAAGTCAAGGTCAAAATGGTGATGCAGTTGCATAGCTCTCATCAGTATGTATCAACATGTGAAGTTTCAAAACACCATCTTGTCAATGAATGGTATATTTAAAACTGAGCTAAACACTAAATAAAGAAAAATATGGTCAAGGTCATAGGAAAGGTCCAGGTCAAAATGTTGATGCAGTTGCATAGCTCTCATCAATATCTATCAGAATATGAAGTTTGAAAACACCATCTTGTCAATGAATGGTATGTTTAAAACTGAGCTTAACACTAAATAAAGAAAAGTATGGTCAAGGTCATAGGAAAGGTCCAGGTCAAAATGTTGATGCAGTTGCATAGCTCTCATCAATATCTATCAGCATATGAAGTTTGATGAAACAAGAAATCTGTGAGCGAATGCTCACTAGGAATACCCCCGCTCTGATGAGAATAAACACGATCATGTTAATATACACAAGATCCATTACAGACAGATGCACAGACAAACAGGAAGTTAACATCAGTTTCATATCAAAATTAATCCAACCAAATGGCATGCCTCAACATAAAGTGTACTAAAATTTGAAGCATCTGCAATGAGTAGTTGCTGAGAAAACTGCGACAAAAATTCATAATGTATGAAACGGACAGACGCACAGACAAACAGGAAGTTGACATCCGATTTGAACCAAAATGTATCCCACCGTATGGCATGTCTCAGAGAAGATTGTGTTAAAATTTCAAGCATCTGCGATGAGTAGTTGCTGAGAAAACTGCGACGAAAATTTGTTATGTATGAAACGGACAGACGCACAGACAAACAGGAAGTTGACATCCGATTTGGACAAGAATATATCCCACCGTATGGCACGTCTCAGAGAAGATTGTGTTAAAATTTCAAGCATCTGCGATGAGTAGTTCCTGAGAAAACTGTGACGAAAAATTTGTTACGGACAGACAGACGGACAGACAGACGGACAGACAGACAGACAGACAGACACACAAGGGTAAAACAGTATACCCCCCTCTCCTTTGGAGCGGGGGTATAATTATCTTGGATAGTTTCTTCGAAACAGAGCTTTGAACAGAGCTAAACACTAAGTGTGACAGAAGGACAGAAGGACAGCTAGACGGAAGGACGGAAGATGGACATGACAAACACTATATGCCCCGGTCATATTCATGGCAGGCCATAAAAAAACAGGAAATTAGGTATAAGAGGCCCACAGGCTCATATGCCTTAAAATACATGTAGCCCTTTTTGTTCTTTTATTGGCAGGTTCTTCTTATCATTCATTCTTACATAAAACTTAAATCTCCAGTTGTGTCCCATCCCAATCCCTAGGGATCATGGTTTCTACCATGCCTGTGGATGCTTGCATATTTTAAAATTTTTAGGAATTTTAGTAATACATGTATACCTTTTGCCCATTGTGGTTCAAACCTACACTAAAAGTCATAATTTGAACAAACTTGAATCTTGCCATAGGTGAGGATGCTTCAATATGATGACTTATGATTTTGCTTTTCTTGGGAAAAAGAATTTTAAAGATTAAACAACTTTGATGCTCATTATGAATCAACCCTAAACCCTATCCACAAGGGGTACATTTGAACAAACTTGAAATTACACCACTTTCCACTACATCAGGATGCTTCTACATAAATATGCCTGATATTGTTTGCTGTTCTTCAAGAGAAGATTTTTTGTTTTAAAAATCCTGCATATACCTATCATATAAATCTTTGTTTGCCCATAGCGGCTTCACAACAACAGGTGGATGGGGCTTAAAATTTGAATCTATACTACATGAGGATGCTTCTGATCATGGTTTTGCTGTTCTTGATGAGGTATTAACGGATTTATTTGTCCATAGTGGCTTCACCCACCCCTGGTAGTCTTGATTTAAACAAAATATAATCTACTCTTTTCCAGGAATTAATCTTTCACATGGTTCATTCTGGCTCAGTGGTTCTTGAGAACATAATTACCAAACCCAATTTTCACAACTTCTTCTTTATCTCCTCTAGGAAGAGAGTGTGGCCCTTCATTTAAATACTGTATACAGGGAAATTTTCGCCCCCATTTTATTTTCGCCTCTATCACCCTCGTTGACATCTTTGCTAGCCAAGGATTTCTGACACACTACTCTCCTCATGAACCCTTGGCATACGGAGAAGTAAAAAGACTGGATTGTTTTCAGCACGTGATCTTGAATCTATCAAGTATCATGCACAGATTGCGTCATCCACAGAAATAAAGACGCGTGTTTAAAAAAATTAAGTCAAAGTTTTTTCAAGAATAATTAAGAAGCAATAATTAAGTTATGTTTATTTATTGTTTATAGTACAAATTTGAAGCTTCAATATAGATTCTTAATCACATATTTAGAAGATATTGGATGACACCATAGCTATTAATAGAATTGCATGTTATCTTATGGATCATTGTTTACTTGCGTTGTTCATTTCCGAGATTAAAGAGTCAAGAAGTATCCTGAACACAAATATCGTCATTTACAAAAAACAATTGCTGATTGGTCAATCGGGTGTATCAGAACTCATCTAAAAAAAACCCAAGTTCTCTCAACATCGTATGCCAAGGGATTATGAGGAGAGTAGCGTATCAGAAACCCTTGACTAGCGAAGGTGCCTTGTTGGAAGTGGGTGAATTTAAAACGAGGCCAATTCAAAGTATATAGTAAAATATCTTAAACAAAAATCTTTTTGGGTGAATTTAAAACAGGGCAAACTTATTTCCAAATATGAAAGGGCGAAAATAATACGGGGCAAAAATAACCCTGTGTACAGTAAATTTAAATCCTCCATTCCCAAGGATATCCTCTGTGCCAACTTCAGTAGAAAATGGCCCAATGGTTCTGGAGATAAAGATAAAATTGTAAAAAGTTTATTATGATGTCAGAGACTTTGACATATAAAGGAAAATTTTCATCAGAAAAACTCGCATGAATCTTTGACTCAAGTGAGCTTAATTTGAGATTTATGTATAAATGGCACAGGATTTTTTGAATGATAAAGATTTTGTATCTCCAAGCAAATGAATAAATGTAAAAAAAAAAAAAAAAAATGATCAAAAATTTTAAAGAGTTTGTAACATTATGGAAAGAGATAGGCCCTTCACAGTTGCTGATTTTGCAAATCAAATTGAGAAAAATAGAGTGCCACAATGCAGATAATGATGAATGAATTTTCTGTAATAGGTTCGTCCTGTTTTAAATTCACCCACTTACGACGAGGGCGAAATGGGCGAAAATTAAACGGATGCGAAAATTTCCCCGTATACAGTATATATTTTTTCAGAGAAAGATTTAAGTGCATGGAATTTCTAGAAACTGAAAAAGCAACCAACCTATTCACAATGTTAAGGTATGCAAATTAAATTATAGATTTTCTCAAAATGGCAAAAATATTTTTAATTTGAATAACTTTAACATTTTCAAAATTTGAGACTTTTTATGCTGTAGTAAAGTGGATTCTTTGAAGAAATGTTCTGATTTGATCTGACTGCTTGAATGATTGCTTGCTTCTAATCCCTCATTGTCTTACACATACCAATTTTACACTTGATTCATATCCTGAATTCTTTCTATAGTTTTTTTTTTTTACTTTTGCTTTCCTTTGTTGTATTGAATTTCTTTTTCCAATATCCCATACCTCAAATTCCTCTGTCTTCACTTCCAGTTCTGGTACTAAAGAGAACAGCTTGCAGATTTTCTCCTGAACTATCGATCTATTTACAAAAGAAGGAAAAAATTCAATGTAAAAGCATGGCCATGTATTGTGAAGTTTCGCACATTGACTAATCCTATTTCAAAGCCTCTACAGTAGATAAGAAGGCTTGTAAAAGACAAGACAAACAGATGAGCAGTGTAAAATGACTTAATGAGCACAACCATTCATTTAAATCCCACTGATCAATACTTTATTCAGGAAATGATCAGGGTTTTCATTCATCAATGTCCAATTTGTAGTTGGAACTTAACCATCCCCACAGCATAACAAATGATATCGACGAAGTAAAAATATAGATGTACTGCCCAGCAAAACCAGACACATACAAAAAAAGTTTCTGGTCAGTATCTGAAATCAAAGACTAAAAAAAATGCATAAAAAGAATGTAATATATGTGTCAGATTGTGTGATCTGCGTGTTGTGTATTTGTTGTTAAAGTCAGGAAAATAGAGATGTTTTCTACATCTTAAGATGTATGACAGTGGCTTGTTAGAATTTTCTTCAAATGAACAAAAGTATTCAGAATATACATTAGAGTTAATATGCAGTGATATCAAAAAATCTTGTAATAAATTGAACTGATTTTTAAAATTAATCATACACCTAATACTTCCAATGTTAATCTATTGTAAAAACCAACAAAATTTACATGAGCACACAATTCTTCATGCAAGTTCATTAATCAATAAATATTTCAACAAAGGGTGTAAAAGTAAATCTTTATGCTCTGTTCACACAGAGAGTTTAATTAAGGAATGACTCTGAATCTTGGCCACATTATTCGATTATAACCTGGTTTGGGTCAGTTTACGCTTTATAATCTGCGAAGCGGATTATAAAACATAGGTAATCAGAGATTACAGAGCTCACCTCAACGAATGTTGTCTTTAAATAAGGCAAAGTCACACAATTAACCAACAAAAAATGTACATTCCAAAAATGAAAATATCTAAGCAATTTTGATCTGATACTTTGAAGTAGACCAACATAAAAAATTGAAAGTAGTTCTTCTTCATGAAAATGTAATTCAGCATCTAAAGCAAATTTGAGTTTTCATCTCTTGATGCAACATTTGTGCAAGTTTGGTTTATACAATGTTATAAAAGCCTTAAAGTTTTTTGGTAAAAGACCTGCAACCATAACTTTAACCTGGTCTATTATCTGAAAAATATATATGTCGAATTCAGCATCCGAAGCAAGCCCGGTAGTATCCATCCTTAGATGTATTGTCCATGCAAGTTTGCACATTATAAGGCTCATAGTTAATTGGAAATGAAACATACATCAAAAACTAACATTTTCACTCATCCACAAAATGTAGGTCAGATTCAGCATCCGAAGCAAGCCTGGTAGTATGCATCCTAAGATGTATCATCCATGCAAGATTGGTCATTAAAGAACTCATAGTTACTTGGAAATGAAACCTGCACCAAAAACTTTTACTTGTTCACTCAACCGGAAAATGTAGGTCAGATTCAGCATCCGAAGCAAGTTCGGTAGTGTGCATCCTTAGATTTATCATCCATGCAAGTTTGGTCAACATAGGGCTTAAAGTTACTTGCAAATGAAACCTGCTCCAAACACTTTAACCTGTTCACTCAACTGGAAAATGTAGGTCAGATTCAGCATCCGAAGCAAGCCTGGTAGTATCCATCCTTAGATGTATCATCCATGCAAGTTTGGTCAACATAGGGCTTATAGTTACTTGGAAATGAAACCTGCACCAAAAACTTTAACCTGTTCACTCAACCGGAAAATGTAGGTCAGATTCAGCATCCGAAGCAAGCCTGGTAGTATCCATCCTTAGATGTATCATCCATGCAAGTTTGGTCAACATAGGACTTACAGATACTTGGAAATGAAACCTGCACCAAAAACTTTAACCTGTTCACTCAACCGGAAAATGTAGGTCAGATTCAGCATCCGAAGCAAGGCTGGTTGTATCCATCCTTAGATGTATTATCCATGCAAGTTTGGTCAACATAGGACTTACAGATACTTGGAAATGAAACCTGCACCAAATAACTTTAACCTGTTCGCTCTACCGGAAAAAGTAGGTCAGATTCAGCATCCGAAGCAAGCCCGGTAGTATGCATCCTTAGATGTATCATCCATGCAAGTTTGGTTAACATAGGGCTTATAGTTACTTGGAAATGAAACCTACACCAAAAACTGCACCAAAAATGTTAACCTGCTCCAAAAACATTAACCTGGTCATTCCTTTGCTAAAATTGCAGCATCTGAAACTTTGACTGGTACAATGAAACACACTAGAACCATCTTCCATGCATGTCTAATCAATATAGGACATAGAAGTACTTAAAAAGAAAACTGCTCCAAAAAACTTAACCTTAACCCGGGACGCCGACGCCGAGGGTATTACATAAGCTCCCCCAACTTCGTTGAGGTGAGCTAAAAAGCGTAAACTGACCCAAACCAGGTTATAATCGAATAATGTGGCCAAGAATTAGAGTCATTCCTTATAATTTAATTTTAAATTAATTGTGCTGCTTTTTATGAGTTCAAATTTGCCACTCAATAATACATCCTTAGTAACGGAAGTGGTATGAAACAAGGGGAGGTAATAACTGATACACAGATCTAGCAGCCATGATGTTTGTTTACATGAGGTAAGATCGAGCTACTGTTTGAAGTTAAAGGTACATTTATTAAATCTGGAATTTTCCATGAATCCCAAGGACTGGAAATGAGGGGATTGCATGGATGCAGATGATTCAGCTGGTTGTCAAGGGGGGGTGTCCCCATACCAAACCAGGTTATTGAGAAATAATTTGCGTTCCTTTTTGGAAATCAACCAATAAGAGACTAGAATACAAACAAAACTAAATTATTTCAAATTAAACGTAAGTTACTGCAAATTAAATTCAAATCATGTTTAAACGGAGAGTATTTAATGCGAATTACAGTGAAATATCAGTATCTCGATGTTGATGGGACCTGGATACAACTTCAAGATATCCGGGGGTTCAAGATATTGGAAGTTAACTTCCAAAGTCGAATCAATAATTTCCCGTTTAGTTTAATTCGAATTAATTTACTGCCCATTAAATTACTTCACATGAGCTCTGTGTGAAAGCTAGGCGAAGCTGATTCAAATTTAATTTTGACACATACGTAAGGCCAGAATAAAGTCACAGGACACATATTGGTGGTTAGATATAGGTACCTGTACTTAATTTGGTTCAAAAATCAAGGAAAAGTATGTTAATTTCTTAATGTATACCTGTAGCCACTATATAATAATCATATCAAATGGATGGCTCTGCAATAAAATAAGTCTACATACATGACATGATTTACAAATGATGTCATAATAGTCTTACTGAATAGCCTTTTTGTAGAATTAAATTTTATTACATTTTTACCCATGAAATACTGTAATTTATTCATTGAATAAAAATGATATCCTGTCACAGTGTGAAAGGATATCAAAATGATATCCTGTCACAGTGTGAAGAATATCAGAAGTGCGGGAAAAATCTCAATTTCCCTTACCATAACGAAGATTGCTGTAAAAAAAAATCTTCCTTGAACCAATATAAGATAGATGAAAAAAAAATAAACCATTCTGCCAGCGAATAAAACTGTCAAAATTACCAAAAATATGTTGCTAAATCCATGTTTACAGTGTTTTTACCTCACTAAGCTATGACGTCTCAACCGCTCAACTATAACATCACGAGCCAATGACCATTACAAAAAGACAGAGGCAAAGGAAAATTCAAAGAACTTTTTTTTTAAAAATGTAATAAACAGAAAATTCAATGGTTTGTAGTTGAATATGGAATTTATTTCACTCGTGAGACAGGATTTTTTTATATTTTCACTCGTGCTTCACACTCGTGAAAATATCAAAAAATCCTGTCCCACTCGTGAAATAAATTCCATATTCAACTACAAAACATTGAATATCCTCTATTTATTTAGCATTAGTTTAATTCGCATTAGCTGTCATGTGAACACAATTTAATTCGCATTATTTTACTTTGCATTAGTTTACTTAACATTACTGTATAGCAGGTTAAAATCGCGGTCAGAAAAGATCGCGATTTGTTCAATCTTCAGCAAATCACGGTCGTTTGAATTCGCGGAAAGGAAAAAAAATACATACATTTTTTAAACAGTACTTGCAAGAATTTTTCTTAAGTTACATATTGTGTGAACTAGCTGTCATTTCCAGTCTCTATTATATCGCATATCAGACAGGAAAGGCAAGTCTATATATTGTGTCAATTGTGAGCCCGATTGAATAATTATGAAACACCGGACTGATCCCGATTTGAAGTCAAAATAATGCTACGCATCCAGAATTTTTTTTTAATTTCCGAGTCCAAATAAAAAAAATTATACAGTACTGAGTAGTCCAAATGTTGAACTTTTAATCATATAATTGAAATTAATTAATTGTTTCTACCCTGTTTACTACGCTTGTGCCTTGATTAAAGGTAATGACTGAGTGAACGTACGGGTGAAATTATACAAGCTAATTATAGATTGCAAAATTACTGTAATCGTTAGCCATAGAAATTAATTTAACAATGCATAAGCTTTGAAAACACTAATAACAACTACGTGTTTGTAATTGATCCATACGCTCGCATAAGTCCAAGGACAGTCTACATCTAATCACCGATGATAATAAAATTTCAGTTTATTCTTATAAATAATTTCAAGAATTATTCACTGTATGTTGAATTCGCGGAATTTCTTTTTCCGCAAATATAGCGAATATTAACTCCGCGAGTTAATTTCCTGCTGTACAGTAATTTACTGCGAATTAAACTATCTGTGTGAACAGGGCATTATTGAAACAAATATCCTTGAAAGGATATTACAATGAGAAACAGATTAAAGCAGGAGTCTCTCATGAGACACTAGCTCTACTAATTTGAAAGTCCCAGCTATTTATTTTTACACTATTTTACCCTCAAAATTGCTAATCCTTAGATATCTCAAAGATTTTTCTTGTTCCAATTGAATTCAAAATGAGTTTTGACTGTATTTGAAACATACTGTAATACCACCAACATAAATTTCCATATACCGTACGAGTAGAATTTTTAGCGAGAATTTAATTTTGGCATTGTTAGCGCTCAGGTTCCTGAGATCGCTAAAATTAAATATCGCTAAAAATTAGTTGCATTTTATTTATAATGGTTTCTTTAGTTAGCATTTTTAAATTGCTAAAATGAACTCTCGCTAAAAATAAATTACCAACTTCTAAGGAGAAATCGCTAAATTTGCGTCTCGCTAAAATTTCCACTTATACGGTATTAACATAGAGGCCTCGATTTCAGTACATTTCAATATTTTGCTCGTTTTCCTATTAGAATCCCATATTATTGCCCTTTAATTGATACAATTTTTTTTCATTACTTCTAATGAAAGGAACATGATCCTTCATTTGAGCAAATTCATTGAAATTTGTCCCTTGGTTTGAGGTAATTTGTGAAATGCTACACAACAAATTCCAGGTGACACAGTTAAAAGTTTTTGCGAGGCTTGACTAAGGTGAACTGGTCTTATACCTGGAATCATGAGTAAGTTTTTCTCCTAACACAGACCACGCTGAAAGGATGTCAATCACCTGAAATGAAATAACATCAGTAAATAATTTTTGGGGGGCTCTGATAACGAAAAATCTTTTGAATTATCATTTCTAAATCCACATAAACAAAAGATCTTACTCAATAATATGAAATATTGCATTTACAGTGCATTCTAAAGTAGCTAGACCAGTACTTTAACCTTGCATTGATGCAAAAACTTACTTCATCTTTACACAAGTAGTAAAGCCCCTCTAAGGCAAGGGAGGCCACAGGAGAATCCACTTCCTGTATGGAGTTTTCCAGTAATTCTGACAAGGGAGACAACATATCACTGCCATGCTGCTCTCCCCTGAAGTAAAAACAAATAAATATGTGATATATGCTGTAGACTTTTCTTTTTACCTATTAAACAAAATTACACTTTCAAATTGATAGAATTACTTCCTATTAAAGACAAAAAATCTCATGTATGAATACTTGTCAAGACTAAACAAACAGATGAGCAGTGTATAATGACTTTAAATGAGCAAAACCATTCATTTAACATGTAATAAAAAAATCTAGGAAAGTCTTTATAAATTTTATTCTTTGGTATAGAGGGAGTCGCAAATAAGAGATAGGTACCAAAAATGTTATAATGAGTATCTAGCCAAGTGCTTCTTGAGAAGAAGATTTTTTAAATGAATCCATCAAATTGTTGCTTTTTTTAAAATCATCTCAACTGTACAGGTTCTAGAGAAGAAGAGAACTCCGCTTTTAAAACTCAAAGACAATCAATGCTACCTGCTTAGTATCAAATGATATATCATTATAGGATTATGTACACTAGCTATTATCTTCCTTCATTTTTATGACCACATACATGGACCTTTCTGTGGAGATGTTAATAAACTGGACAGATAATAATTTAAAAATGGCATGTTTCTTGGATCATGTATCAGATGCATTATTACACTGATGCATCACCCCACAGCAGCTCTTTATGAAGGTTACAGTGTCTCAAATACAAATCAACTTTCAATGTCCAGAGTTTTAAAAATTGGTCTTGTCATAAGAAATACACCTCTGAAATACGAAAGCCCTTGTAGCAACAAAAGAGATATTATGGTTAATATAAAAGTTTTTCAAAAACCTTATGCTCCTTAACTAAATGAAGGAACTTAAACAAGA
The DNA here is from genome assembly GCF_032062105.1 of Saccostrea cuccullata. Taxonomy (NCBI): domain Eukaryota; kingdom Metazoa; phylum Mollusca; class Bivalvia; order Ostreida; family Ostreidae; genus Saccostrea; species Saccostrea cuccullata. The sequence continues at coordinate 32,570 of NW_026937860.1, read as the reverse complement.
TAACAAATGTTTTGTTGTATAAAAAATAAAATAAATCAAGAAAATAGCAATTAAAACCATTACCATTCAACAACTTACAGGTAACTCTTGATACCTCGAAGTCCGCGGGACCGAGGAAAAACTTCAAGAGATCAAGATTTCGAGTTTTCAAGAGTCCGGAATTTTCCGGGTTTATTTGACAGGTTTTAAAATTAGTCTTACTGGATGTAATGATTTTCATGCAGTGCTAACCTTTAACATGTGGTTTTTATAAAACAACAATATGTTTTCTTATTTTAGATGAATATTTGTTAAACTGAGTAAAACAAAAAATGTACATCGTCAGTTCATGTTTATTTATTTATTCTTTATCATACGGGTATCATACTATGCATTCATTACACATTTTACAGTGTCGTGTGGTACATAGCATATTGTTACTTTTCCAAACATGTGAATTGAACGAAGTTCTGTAAGTATTTGTCCAACAATAGTTGTCATATTGCCATTGAGGCTGTTTCTGAATTTTCATATTTCGTTAAACTTTGACACTGATTCGAAATAAAAATTAAATTTATTAAGTGTTTCATCTTGTAATCTGCAATTACAATTTCTCAGTGACACTGCATTTCTAAATTATCGTAATAAAGTCAATGATAATTATTTTAATAGCATCTAGGCAACATAAGATTAATTATAATTCAATTATCACCTTGCAGTATAAGTGTCACCTGAATAATCATCCTGTTACACGAGACCAGCATCTTCTGCCTGGGGCCATTAAATGACCAGGTAATGTTGCTAATTATGTAATTTTGTATACACATAGCCACTTCGAGGTATCGAGGGTAAATTTCAAGAGAATATGCATAGCGGGACTACATTTTGACTTAGAGGGATCAAGGGTTTCGAGAGATCAAGAGTTTGAGAAATCAAGAGTAAATTTGCTTAGTTATATAGGGGAACAATTTGGGACCGGACTCACTTCGAGCGATCAAGAACTTCGAGAGATCGAAGTTCGAGCCATCAAGAGTTACCTGTATCTTTATCCTATGTAAATCGGTAAGTTGACAACAACTGTCCCAATCCTTTTTTTTAATTATGCCTTTATGTTCTTTTAAAAGTTGCTATGGTATCATTATGTCACCAAAAAAAAAAATCATGTTCTTTGCAATTTACAGATTCTCTTTTTTTTTCTTTTTTTAAAAATGACAGTAGTTTTTCTATGAAAAATTTCAATGCAATGTTTTCCCCCTAACTAAGACCATCTTAGTTCAATTTTTAATCCATGGAGTGAACTATTAAGTGAAATGAATGAACAGATTGATTACCGTAGAGACGACATTACATGCCATAACAACTCTGATCTAGGGATATCAAGCTATCATCAAAAGTAATACGTCCAGCGATATTAATAAAATCACCCTGTGACCAGGAGTCATCAAGATTTAAAGTCCATAGATGTAAATAACTGTCTTGTGCACTGAAATACATCGTCTGTAATCTTGGTGATAAAATGACTGGGTCTTCATTGATATTGTGCTTTATATTTGAGAAATTGGACTCGGAACAGCAGGTCTAAATCCTCCTCTGCTGTGCCCTCCACGATCCCACAGTAAAGAAGAGGTCAGAGCCTGCTCAGATTAAGATTGGCCAATAATGACAATCTCTGTCAAGGTCAAACACTGCTTAATGCTGCTTCTATCCTAATGTCACAAATCAAGCAAATACACTCATAATAGTGTGGTGATAAATGAGATTTTTTCTCCGTTTCTTTGAAAAGAAATTAATTGAGACAAAAATATCAAATTCCAATCATTTTCATGTTGTTTATGTAACAAAACAGGACTTATTATACCTCTATTGCTATTACTCTATAAAATTAATACCATAAATCTGTCTATCTCCCTGAGAAGATTTTACTTCCTTCATCTGAGGACTATTCCCTGAAAAATCAGAGCTACTCCATAGAACTACTCCTTCATGAATATTCATTAGTAACTTTGATGTCAAAACATTTCGACATGCAAAGTCAAAATTATACTGAAATCTTAGCAAAATGAAAAAAACAATAACCTTTATATATTTATATATATATATACATTATTTTTCTTTGTATTGATGCATTACTGTAAACCAACTTTTATTCGCGTGCGAGAAATATTCGTGAGTTTCACGACTGACTTAAACTTGCGAATATTAATCGCCGCGAATCAATAATTTTGCTTAGTATTTGTAGGAAATGTTTCCTTGGTCACAAAAATTAATCGCCGCTGTTTGATTTCAAACGGACGAATCACGAATAATAGATGATGTGAATAATAGTTGGTTTACAGTATATATCTAATAAAATTTAGTTAACTCTATAAAAAGTGTTGCCATTTGAAGATTAACAATGTTTGGATCCATAGCCGCATTTATTATAAGCTGGATAAGGAAAAGGTGCTACACAGAAAGACAGACAGCTAAACAGACAGACGGACAGGTCTGAACACAATGCCAAACTTTTTATTACCAACAGAATGTGGAAACCTAAGATTGGGTATCTACATTTTGTTTCTTTTATCAGTCACATATAAATTCTACAACCATCACCTGAGTAGGCAGACATCCCTTATGGCCTTGGCTTTTGCCAGCTTCACTTCGTCCACCCCTTCCTTAGTCAGTATGGCTTCCGCTGGCTCCGAGATGGCCTTCAGAAGGTACGGGAAGCACCTGTCTTGTAGCTTCCAGAGGTCCACCAGCAACTGTATGGACAGAGCCTTCAAACGAGGAGTGGATCCAAAAGTTTGTATGGTCCTTAAGACGGGAGGGATACTGAACTGTCAAAATACATCAAAATTCACATGACATGTAAGTCAATACCTATTGTGAAACAAAAGGATGACAGAGTACCAGAGCCTGGGAAGGGGTCATGCCATGCCCTGTGTGCTGTCAAAAAATTGAGGGCAATGCATTATTAGTGCACTATTTAATGCCTTCTCCCTTCAAAATGTGAGAGAGCATGAATTTCTAGTTTCTTAGGGCTTTCAGAAAACTTCATGGAAGCTAGAAGGAATCTGTGATATAGGATAAAATCAGAACCACAGTCCAACAAATTGAAATCCCCTGGCGAGGAACCACACTTTCACTCCCATTATTATTCTGGACAACTGACCTCAGCTTTACAAAAAGTCACACACATAGAAAATAATGTATAACAACTGCTTCGCACAATAAAGTTCCATTGCAACAAAGTCTATTTAACTTGGCCTGGTCCTTGATCACTAAATTGAATTTTTTTAAATTGTTTAATAAAGTTAAATTATTCTGAATACACATGAACTTCCCATGTAAGAAGATGACTTTTTTGACGTTAATTAAGAAATAAATAACAAGTTTATAAACTTCAATGGGAATTGAAGTGGGTTGGTCACGTGATCAAATCCTGTGAAGGCCAAAGGCCTTCTCAGAAGATTTGATCACGTACCCACCCACTTCAATTCCCATTGAAGTTTATAAACTTGTTATTTATTACTTATATATACATTTGAGACAGACAATGAATATTTTCGAATTAAATTATTGCACTAACTGTCCGCAGTAGATTTTGAAAAATGACGCAAGGTGTAAATCGGCTTGAATGGCGGTTACGCTTCGAATTCACCAGGCTAAGGATTTTATTTCTAAGGGAATATTTTTTGAAAGGCTACTTCTGATCGGTAATAGTGAACAGATTGTTGTCTGGGAATATTTTTATTCGTGAAAACTGATAATCAATGCTGAAAAGACACTAGAAACACGTCCGATTCAAAGATCTATGATAAAAAGTTGGAGGAATTTCGGTCGCTCAAAAGGGATAGATGGATCCGATGGATGGAAACACTTGACCGAGCCAGTTAATTTGCAATCAATTGGATTTGCTCAAAAACATTCAATCTACGATTTCAATGAATAAAGGCATATTTATGATGAAAATATGGAGACACTGGTGACAGGTTATTGTTACGTCACAACTCCGAAGTGTTTCTGGCGTGATTGCAATGCTTTGGTATGTTCCAACAGATTTACACATTTATCGTGAGTAGAATTTAATGAAAATATTTTAGTTTTTTACGGAATTTTAACTAAAGGTCTTCCCAAAAAATTAGGATAAAGGTTAGAGACTGTGCAGCTGACAAAAGTGTCATAAAAGTTGTAAACAAATGCTAGTTTTCATGTGTATATTCTCTATGTACGAAGGTTAAATCGATAGCCCAAAAATGTATGAAATACTCGTTTACATTGTAAATAAAATAATAATTATTTTACTTGCTTATTTTGTTCATTTCTATACATGAAAAGCAAGTAGAGCAAGTCATTTTGTACCGGTAGAGATCATTGCGCCGTGTGATTAGGTCACGTATTGACCCCTGACCTCTGACAAACTTCATACAGATGTTCTCTGTATGTTTATATAATGGAGAGATACTACAAATGTATATATTGAAACTTGAAATAAAGAAATTACTTCCATCAATCTCCGTCTAAAGATTTGTCAAATCCTATCACATGTTTTGTTTTATTTTGTCAGAGATACATGTATATGCATTATTGTAAAATAATACCCATCTTCGCTAGCCAAGGGTTTCTGATACGCTACTCTCCTCATAAACCCTTGGCATACGGTGAAGTCAAAAGACGGGATTATTTTCGTCACGTGATCTTGAATCTATCAGGTACCCACAGATTGCGTCATCGACAGAAATAAAGACACGTGTTAAAAAAAAAATAAATTAAAGTTTTTTCAAGAATAATTTAGAAGCAATTAATTGAGTAATGTTTATTTATTACTTATAGTACAAATCGGAAGCTTCAATATAGATTCTTAATCACATATTTAGAAGATATTGAATGACACCATAGCTATTCATAGAATTGCATGTTATCTTACGGATCGTTATTTACTTGCGTTTTTCAATTCCGAGATTAAAGAGTCAAGAAGTATCCCGAACGCAAACATCGTCATGTACAAAAAGCAATTGATGATTGGTCGACAGGTGTGTACTGAAATCCAATCAGAACTCTGGAAAAAAATCCTGATTTTTATGAACACCGTATGCCAAGGGTTTATGAGGAGAGTAGCGAATCCGAAACCCTTGGCTAGCGAAGATGAATAATACCATGATATACATATATTTTAGAATGTCCCCTGGTATTTTGATATGGTCCCTAAACAAGAGGCCCATGGGCCACATCGCTCACCTGAGAAGCTTTGACCATTCTGTTCTTTACCAGATTTCACCCTTGTTATACATAATGCATCCCCACCCTACCCCACTGATCATAATTTAGACATTTTGAAATCTACACTATCCCATGATCTTTCCATGGGCACATATGTTTCAGCTTTTTTGGCCCAGTGGTTCCTGAGAAGAAGATTTTCAAAGATTTTTCCTATATATTTCTATGTAAAACTTTGATTCCCCATTGTGGCCCCGCCCTTCCCCCGGGGGTCATGATTCCTACAATTTAGAATCTACATTATACCAGGATGCTTCCACATAAGTTTCAGCTTTTCTGGCCCAGTGGTTCTTGAGAAGAAGATTTTCAAAGATTTTTCCTATATATTTCTATGTAAAACTTTGATTCCCCATTGTGGCCCCGCCTTCCCCCGGGGGTCATGATTCCTATAATTTAGAATCTACATTATACCAGGATGCTTCCACATAAGTTTCAGCTTTTCTGGCCCAGTGGTTCTTGAACAGAAGATTTTCAAAGATTTTTCCTATATATTTCTATATAAAACTTTGATTCCCCATTGTGGCCCCGCCCTTCCCCCGGGGGTCATTATTTGAACAATTTAGAATCTACATTATACCAGGATGCTTCCACATAAGTTTCAGCTTTTCTGGCCCAGTGGTTCTTGAGAAGAAGATTTTCAAAGATTTTTCCTATATATTTCTATGTAAAACTTTGATACCCCATTGTGGCCCCGCCCTTCCCCCGGGGGTCATGATTTGAACAATTTAGAATCTACACTATACCAGGATGCTTCCACATAAGTTTCAGCTTTTCTGGCCCAGTGGTTCTTGAGAAGAAGATTTTCAAAGATTTTTCCTATATATTTCTATATAAAACTTTGATTCCCCATTGTGGCCCCACCCATCCCCCGGGGGTCATTATTTGAACAATTTAGAATCTACATTATACCAGGATGCTTCCACATAAGTTTCAGCTTTTCTGGCCCAGTGGTTCTTGAGAAGAAGATTTTCAAAGAGTTTTCCTATATATTTCTATGTAAAACTTTGATTCCCCATTGTGGCCCCGCCCTTCCCCCGGGGGTCATGATTTGAACAATTTAGAATCTACACTATACCAGGATGCTTCCATATAAGTTTCAGCTTTTCTGGCCCAGTAGTTCTTGAGAAGAAGATTTTCAAAGATTTTCCTATATATTTCTATGTAAAACTTTGATACCCCATTGTGGCCCCGCCCTTCCCCTGGGGGTCATGATTTGAACAATTTAGAATCTACACTACCCCAGGATGCTTCCACATAAGTTTCAGCTTTACTGGCCCAGTGGTTCTTGAGAAGAAGATTTTTTAATGACCCCACCCTATTTTTGTCTTTTCTTGATTATCTCCCCTTGCGAGGGGATATGTCCCGTCATTTTAACAATTTAAATTCCCCTTTACCCAAGGATGCTTTGTACTAAGTTTGGTCAAAATTGGCCCAGTGGTTCTTGAGAAGAAGTCGAAAATGTGAAAAGTTTACAGACGGAAAGACAGACGGACGGACGGAAGGACAGACGGACGGACGACGGACAAAATGTGATCAGAAAAGCTCACTTGAGCCTTCGGCTCAGGTGAGCTAAAAATACCCAGATGATACGGTTTTCCCTAAACTTTGTATATGTACTGAAGTGAATGTAAGTTATACATGTGATAAAAAATTGAAGAGATTTTCTATTGTCATTTCATACAATTAAAGTGCAGCTAATAGTTTACTTAAATTTCAAAATGGTTCCATAATTTTATGAATAGTGGGGCCATTGACTTGACTTTTCCAGGCACTGATGCACTGATGAAATAAAACTCTATATCATCTTGGGCTTATAAATTCAGTAGAATACAGAGTTTATACTTTAACATCGCCTTGTGATGAGCTACATGAATAAACTTTAAACTTTGCTTGTACTTTGACTTTTACCTTTGTCATTTAACTGTTTCATTTTTCATTACCCTGTGTTAAGCTACATGTACAGTAGAATACTTTGTACTTTGACTTAATCTTTACCTTGTGTTGAGCTACATGTACAGTAGAATACTTTGTACTTTGACTTAATCTTTACCTTGTGTTGAGCTACATGTACAGTAGAATGCTTTGTACTTTAATTGACTTAATCTTTACCTTGTGTTGAGCTACATGTACAGTAGAATACTTTGTACTTTAATTGACTTAATCTTTACTTTGTGTTGAGCTACATGTACAGTAGAATACTCTGTACTTTAATTGACTTAATCATTAACCTTGTTGACCTACATGTACAGTAGAATACTTTGTACTGTAATTGACTTAATATTTACCCTGTGTTGAGCTACATGTACAGTAGAATACTTTATACTTTAACTGACTTAATCTTTACTTTGTGTTGAGCTAAGCTACATGTACAGTAGAATACTTTGTACTGTAATTGACTTAATCTTTACCTTGTGTTGAGCTACATGTACAGTAGAATACTTTGTACTTTAATTGACTTAATCCTTACCTTGTGTTGAGCTACATGTACAGTAGAATACTTTGTACTTTAATTGACTTAATCTTTACCCTGTGTTGAGCTACATGTAGAATACTTTGTACTTTAATTGACTTAATTAAGTTAGTTAATCTTTACCCTGTGTTGAGCTACATGTACAGTAGAATTCTTTGTTCATTAATTGACTTAATCCTTACCTTGTGTTGAGCTACATGTACAGTAGAATACTTTGTACTTTAATTGTCTTAATCTTTACCCTGTGTTCAGCTACATGTACAGTAGAATTCTTTGTTCATTAATTGACTTAATCCTTACCTTGTGTTGAGCTACATGTACAGTAGAATACTTTGTACTTTAATTGACTTAATCTTTACCCTGTGTTGGGCTACATGTAGAATACTTTGTACTTCAATTGACTTAAGTTAGTTAATCTTTACCCTGTGTTGAGCTACATGTACAGTAGAATGCTTTGTTCATTAATTGATTTAATCCTTACCTTGTGTTGAGCTACATGTACAGTAGAATACTTTGTACTTTGACTTAATCTTTACCCTGTTTTGAGCTACATGTACAGTAGAATACTTTGTACTTTAATTGACTTAATCTTTACCTTGTGTTGACCTACATGTACAGTAGAATACTTTATACTTTAATTGACTTAATCTTTACTTTGTGTTGAGCTAAGCTACATGTACAGTAGAACACTTTGTACTTTAATTGACTTAATCTTTACCTTGTGTTGAGCTACATGTACAGTAGAACACTTTGTACTTTGACTTAATCTTTACCTTGTGTTGAGCTACATGTACAGTAGAATACTTTGTACTTTGACTTAATCTTTACCTTGTGTTGAGCTAAGCTACATGTACAGTAGAATACTCTGTACTTTAATTGACTTAATCATTAACCTTGTTGACCTACATGTACAGTAGAATACTTTGTACTGTAATTGACTTAATATTTACCCTGTGTTGAGCTACATGTACAGTAGAATACTTTATACTTTAACTGACTTAATCTTTACTTTGTGTTGAGCTAAGCTACATGTACAGTAGAATACTTTGTACTGTAATTGACTTAATCTTTACCTTGTGTTGAGCTACATGTACAGTAGAATACTTTATACTTTAATTGACTTAATCTTTACTTTGTGTTGAGCTAAGCTACATGTACAGTAGAATACTTTGTACTGTAATTGACTTAATCTTTACCTTGTGTTGAGCTACATGTACAGTAGAATACTTTGTACTTTAATTGACTTAATCCTTACCTTGTGTTGAGCTACATGTACAGTAGAATACTTTGTACTTTAATTGACTTAATCTTTACCCTGTGTTGAGCTACATGTAGAATACTTTGTACTTTAATTGACTTAATTATGTTAGTTAATCTTTACCCTGTGTTGAGCTACATGTACAGTAGAATTCTTTGTTCATTAATTGACTTAATCCTTACCTTGTGTTGAGCTACATGTACAGTAGAATACTTTGTACTTTGACTTAATCTTTACCCTGTGTTGGGCTACATGTAGAATACTTTGTACTTTAAATGACTTAAGTTAGTTAATCTTTACCCTGTGTTGAGCTACATGTACAGTAGAATGCTTTGTTCATTAATTGATTTAATCCTTACCTTGTGTTGAGCTACATGTACAGTAGAATACTTTGTACTTTGACTTAATCTTTACCCTGTTTTGAGCTACATGTACAGTGGAATACTTTGTTCATTAATTGACTTAATCTTTACCCTGTGTTGAGCTATATGTACAGTACGTAGAATACTTTGTACTTTGACTTAATCTTTACTTTGTGTTGAGCTACATGTACAGTAGAATGCTTTGTACTTTAAATGACTTAATCTTTACCCTGTGTTGAGCTACATGTACAGTAGAACACTTTGTTCATTAATTGACTTAATCTTTACCTTGTGTTGAGCTACATGTACAGTAGAATGCTTTGTACTTTAATCTTTACCTTGTGTTGCGCTACGCTAGGGACAGCCTTCATGATACTGAGCTTGTACTCTGGGTGGATGCACTTGTTCAGCTGGTAGATGTACAGGGGTAAAAAGTAGCATGCCTATGTAAAAAAATAATTATTTTGTAAAACATCTTTCAAAATGAACTTTTTTGAGGTCAGTTGTTCCTATATATAAAAGGATTATGTTTACCACCTTATCATTTCTTAACCAATATTTCTTTTTATAATTACCTTATCTTAGTAATAAGTGCATTTATTTCAAAATCAACATGTTTCTGATCCGTGATCGGCTGTATTTCATGAATTTGACAATATTGGTGTTTGTGTGATTAATATTTAAATTATAATGTATGCTTTAAATTAAAAGTTTTTAAAAATACATTACAATATACAAAAGGAACAGATTACATTAAATAAACGTAGTTTGAAAACACTTGTAGTGTTGTGCGTGATGTTTTAGGTAAATAAAGATGGAGCTGAAGGAGTTGCCTATCCCATTAGTATATAGGTCGATCACTTCAAGAACATGTACCTTTCACCCAAAACATACCCAGAACTCAAAAAACAGGAAATGGAAGATTCACTGTCATATCGGTAATTCAGGCTGAATATAGTGATTGTACTAGTGCCTATGATAAGTAAATGTTTACATCTATGCTTGGAAATAACTGAGAATAAATATGGAATCGTTAATAGTGTTAAGTTGTAACTTCACTATAGGTAGATATAATTCAAGCTTATGTAGCTGTAGTGAATGAAGTTGACCAAAATCTCAAATCAAGTTGTACACAACTCAATATCTAAACTTAGAAAAAGCAAAATACTGTATGTTACGATTTATTATCCCCTCATTCATTTCATTTCTCTGATTTCATTGATTTTAATATTTGAAGATCCCACAAAAAATGACAAAATTAAAGTATATCTATTTAAATCAAGGAAGCATTTGCCAGCCATTCTGGTAAAAATTATGACAATTCTGTTAAACACAAATGGAAAAACTACCCCACCCCCCTTCCCCATCACAAACACAAGCTTGCATTTTTGTTACAATACATCATTTCCAACTCTGTTGTGAGGGGGGATAACAGATAGAAATTAACAATGTTTTTTTATTGTATAGAATCTTAATTGGGCAGGAAGTATAAACAAGACAAAATTGAAAATAGGATTGGGATTGGATTCCAATAATACAGAATTTAATCAGCCAGCATAGCAATAAAAACCCTCCACTATCTAACCCTTGTGTCTATAAAGTCTTGTGTTTTAATTTCCCTATCATACAGAAGCTGACAATAATTTACAGGATGTAAGAAAAACAATTTCTGGTGTTCTATTTGAGGTAAATCAACACTGTAAATTATCCTGTCCAATAACTGGAGGCCTGTAGAGAACAAGAGGCAATCTAGAATTTATAGGTCCCCGAAATTAAGCCTAGTTTATCCAGGAATTTAAAGCTAATGTAGAATCAGTGTTTTTATGATCTCGTTCAAATTTCATATTTAAAGACAGAAAAACATAAATGGTAATGTCCCCATTCTCAATTGTATGAGTCTAAGAATAAGAGACTTATAAACTAACTATCCCCACTCTCAATTGTATTAGACTGAGTATAAGTATAAACTAACTATCCCCACTCTCAATTGTATTAGACTGAGTATAAGTATAAACTAACTATCCCCACTCTCAATTGTATAAGACTGAGTATAAGTATAAACTAACTATCCCCATTCTCGATTGTATTAGACTGAGTATAAGTATAAACTAACTATCCCCACTCTCAATTGTATTAGACTGAGTATAAGTATAAACTAACTATCCCCACTCTCCATTGTATTAGACTGAGTATAAGTATAAACTAACTATCCCCACTCTCGATTGTATTAGACTGAGTATAAGTATATACTAACTATCCCCACTCTCGATTGTATTAGACTGAGTATAAGTATATACTAACTATCCCCACTCTCAATTGTATTAGACTGAGTATAAGTATAAACTAACTATCCCCACTCTCAATTGTATTAGACTGAGTATAAGTATAAACTAACTATCCCCACTCTCCATTGTATTAGACTGAGTATAAGTATAAACTAACTATCCCCACTCTCCATTGTATTAGACTGAGTATAAGTATAAACTAACTATCCCCACTCTCGATTGTATTAGACTGAGCATAAGTATATACTAACTATCCCCACTCTCGATTGTATTAGACTGAGTATAAGTATATACTAACTATCCCCACTCTCAATTGTATTAGACTGAGTATAAGTATATACTAACTATTGTATTAGACTGAGTATAAGTATAAACTAACTATCCCAACTCTCAATTGTATTAGACTGCGTATAAGTATAAACTAACTATCCCCACTCTCCATTGTATTAGACTGAGTATAAGTATAAACTAACTATCCCCACTCTCCATTGTATTAGACTGAGTATAAGTATAAACTAACTATCCCCACTCTCCATTGTATTAGACTGAGTATAAGTATAAACTAACTATCCCCACTCTCGATTGTATTAGACTGAGTATAAGTATATACTAACTATCCCCACTCTCAATTGTATTAGACTGAGTATAAGTATATACTAACTATCCCCACTCTCAATTGTATTAGACTGAGTATAAGTATAAACTAACTATCCCCACTCTCAATTGTATTAGACTGAGTATAAGTATATACTAACTATCCCCACTCTCAATTGTATTAGACTGAGTATAAGTATAAACTAACTACCCCCACTCTCCATTGTATTAGACTGAGTATAAGTATAAATTAACTATCCCCACTCTCAATTGTATTAGACTAAGTATAAGTATAAACTAACTATCCCCACTCTCAATAGTATTAGACTGAGTATAAGTATAAACTAACTATCCCCACTCTCAATAGTATTAGACTGAGTATAAGTATAAACTAACTATCCCCACTCTCGATTGTATTAGACTGAGTATAAGTATAAATTAACTATCCCCACTCTCGATTGTATTAGACTGAGTATAAGTATAAACTAACTATCCCCACTCTCGATTGTATTAGACTAAGTATAAGTATAAACTAGCTATCCCCACTCTCAATTGTATTAGACTGAGTATAAGTATAAACTAACTATCCCCACTCTCGATTGTATTAGACTAAGTATAAGTATAAACTAACTATCCCCACTCTCAATTGTATCAGACTGAGTATAAGTATAAACTAACTATCCCCACTCTCAATTGTATCAGACTGAGTATAAGTGTAAACTAACTATCCCCACTCTCAATTGTATAAGACTGAGTATAAGTATAAACTAACTATCCCCACTCTCGATTGTATTAGACTGAGTATAAGTATAAACTAACTATCCCCACTCTCAATTGTATTAGACTGAGTATAAGTATAAACTAACTATCCCCACTCTCAATTGTATTAGACTGAGTATAAGTATAAACTAACTATCCCCACTCTCAATTGTATTAGACTGAGTATAAGTATAAACTAACTATCCCCACTCTCGATTGTATTAGACTAAGTATAAGTATAAACTAGCTATCCCCACTCTCAATTGTATTAGACTGAGTATAAGTATAAACTAACTATCCCCACTCTCAATTGTATTAGACTGAGTATAAGTATAAACTAAATATCCCCACTCTCAATTGTATTAGACTGAGTATAAGTATAAACTAACTATCCCCACTCTCAATTGTATTAGACTGAGTATAAGTATAAACTAACTATCCCCACTCTCGATTGTATTAGACTAAGTATAAGTATAAACTAGCTATCCCCACTCTCAATTGTATTAGACTGAGTATAAGTATAAACTAACTATCCCCACTCTCGATTGTATTAGACTAAGTATAAGTATAAACTAACTATCCCCACTCTCAATTGTATCAGACTGAGTATAAGTATAAACTAACTATCCCCACTCTCAATTGTATCAGACAGAGTATAAGTATAAACTAACTATCCCCACTCTCAATTGTATCAGACTGAGTATAAGTATAAACTAACTATCCCCACTCTCGATTGTATTAGACTGAGTATAAGTATAAACTAACTATCCCCACTCTCAATTGTATTAGACTGAGTATAAGTATAAACTAACTATCCCCACTCTCCATTGTATTAGACTGAGTATAAGTATAAACTAACTATCCCCACTCTCCATTGTATTAGACTGAGTATAAGTATAAACTAACTATCCCCACTCTCGATTGTATTAGACTGAGTATAAGTATAAACTAACTATCCCCACTCTCAATTGTATTAGACTGAGTATAAGTATAAACTAACTATCCCCACTCTCAATTGTATTAGACTGAGTATAAGTATAAACTAACTATCCCCACTCTCAATTGTATTAGACTGAGTATAAGTATAAACTAACTATCCCCACTCTCGATTGTATTAGACTAAGTATAAGTATAAACTAACTATCCCCACTCTCAATTGAATTAGACTGAGTATAAGTATAAATTAACTATCCCCATGCACTCTCAATTGTATTAGACTGAGTATAAGTATAAACTAACTATCCTCATGCACTCTCAATTGTATCAGACTGAGTATAAGTATAAACTAACTATCCCCACTCTCAATTGTATTAGAAGTATAAACTAATTATCCCCACTTCCTTTACACTGTCTAATTGAGTTTTTTACATTTGTCTTGAGAATGCAACTCCAATACAAAAAGAGCCCATCCTATTTATATAAAAACAAAAAACTTTTACAGCAGTAAACAAGTAAACAAAGTAATTGAGGGAGCAGATGCCCTTTCTGTTTTTTGTCTTAGACCAACAACCTAATGCATATGAGGATTGTCATCTCCTCTAACAAGAGGCCCATGTACAGAGCCATAATATTCACTGCAGCCCATTATGTTCTTCAGAACATGTTTATCTTGGAATGAAGTTCAAGTACAGGTGCTTCACATGTTTTATAATTTCTTTTCCCAAATAATGTCAGACAGAGATTTATAAGTACAGCTGCCCATTACACTCACAGCTACACTCATCCTTACCCCCTTCTCTTATTTCCTCTCTAAAAATTCATTCAGGTTAAGATCATAAACCTGACAGACAGACAAACAGACAGGATAACTTCTAAATAAACCAAAGTAACATTTTGGGACCTTAGAATGGTACCTGTTTATGATCAGCCTTGGAGATTGCTTGTAAGGCCCTCAGTGATTGGTCAGCCCAGGGTTTCCCTGGTGACAACACAAAGAGAGCAGATACAGTGATGGACAACTGGACTGGCACAAGCTTCAGTCTGGAGACAGAATTGACCAAGTTCTGGAGCCACAGTCGGGGAAAGTCCTCCTCCTCCTTTTCCAATACTCGAGCCAGAAATGAAAAATTTTCATTCACAAAGGTGAAGGATGTCAGGTGTGGGGTAAACTGAGATGTCTTCTACAAAGAAAAAAAGGAACGCTTATCTTCCTTAATAATAAAAAAAAGTCACAAAATGTGGAGAAGTAGATAAACAATAATGAAAACATGATCTCTATTTTCTAATATAACAATTAATCATTTCTCTATAAGATAATCACTGAATAAAAAAAAAATTCAAAATATTATAATGTGTAAGAAATATCACTTCCACCCCTTTGGAACCCAGGTCTTATGTTTCCTTAACAAAGTTATCATGACTTTAGGATGAAAATACCAAGCAGATATCAACAGTACATGTACCTGCTTTGTGTAAGTGACATTCATGGTGAGAATTTTCTGGAAAAGAGCATAAAACTTGCAGGAGGAGAAGCATTTTGATAGTATATCAAAATTTTTTCTATTTTTAGCAACCACAGCAACACCATTCATCAAAATCAAAAACTATTATATGTCTCTTAGTGTAGTCTACTTGTATGCCAAATTATATTGAAATTGGACCAAAACTACAGGAGTAGCATTTTGAAAAATTACTTGCAGACAAATGGACAGATAGATGGATGGACAACGGACACCTTACTATTGCATGAGTTCTTCTGGTCTCTGACCAGTAGAGATAAAATAAAAAAAACCTTTCTATTCTGATGCTAAAGATAGTCAAAGTTAACTTTTGGAAAAAAGGTCAAAGTTCTAGGTCAAGGTCAAAAGACCTTAAAATGATGCATGTGTGAATATATGGAAGGCCTGTCTAATCTCATTCAAAGTTACTAACAATGTTAAAATTTTGAAAAGGTAGGTTTAACTTCAAGGTCATGATGGCATGTCAAAAAACAAAAATCATAAAGTATACAGAAAGGTCTGGTCAAGGCAATTCACATGTGTGTGAAATATGCATGAATGCCCTATTTTTTCCCATTGAAAAGTTATTAATTTTTTTTTAAAATTAGGTCAGTCACTGAATATTAAGACATGTTAATGAATGTGAGAAAAAATGTTAATGAGCAAATAAATCTTGGCCAAGAAATGATTTCCAACTGACATAATTATTAAATATTAATGTCCACTTTGAAAATAATAAACTAAAAGGTCACCTTGAAGATGAGAAACTTTCATTAAGAACACATTTTTTCTGGTTTAATCTTAGTACAGTAAGGTTATCATTTATTTAAAAGGTTTTTTTTGTTTAATCTTAGGATTCAAACAGTAAGGTTTTATTATTTTTCTTAGAGTTCTGTGTGTTTTTTGGGTCAGGCACTGATTGCTTCTGTGGTCTATCATAACATAAAAGTGAGAAGAATCGTCTATATGCTAATTTACAAGCTCCTCTGTCAGGTCAAGTCACTAGCTGTGCATGGTAAAGGCCAAAATTTATTTAAAACACCCTGATCTATTAATAGCCTCACCTGTTTTGCTCCACTCTGTTGTGTTTTCACCAGTTTGTCCTCAATGATTTTGAGGACGTCTCCAGATAAAGAGATGGCCGATTTTAATTCTCGTGACCTTGACCCTGCGCTAGACACTGACAGAATCTGTAGAATCGGCAGAATGAGGGAGGCAATGGCTACCAAGCTCACGTTTCTTGAATCAGATTCCAAAATTTTCTTGACTGAAATTATAAATGTTATACATGCTATCCATCTGATCTGTATTTAATATTTTTCAATGGATAAATTTGATACCAGAGATCCGAGAGCCCCAATTGCTCTTAATTCTTTTCCTGATGTAGGGATAGACCACCCAAATAATGTCCTGACAATGATTTCAACAATCTAAATTTAACAAAGGCTTGATTTCAACTTTAACTATCATATATACTGGTAGCCCTCTTGTTTTTGATCTTTCTCTCTCTTTCTCTTTCTCTCTCTCAATTTATAAAGTGTTTTTAAAATAAAACTATAAAATACCTGCTGTCAGTAAAACAACAGCATCTGTTATGTCAGTTTTCAAAAGTAGACTTCCCATAGAGATCAGGTTGCTGTCTGAAGACAAAGCCTACGGCAACAGAAACAGAGTTTGTTAAATGACAAAATAGGAATCATCAGTGTTTTCTTAATCATTATGGATTGCAAAAATTTTAAAAGTTTGTGGGAAGACAAGTTTTTAAAAGGGCAAATGTCTTTCACAAAGGGAGCATTGGTTCTAAGTTATGGGATACATTAAGGTCACTTGAAGGTCAAGAAATATGTCAATTTGGAAATTTATCATTTACGGGAAAACTTCGGTATCTCGACATCAGATATGTCGACAACATGGGATATGTCCACGTCCGTCCGCGGTCCCGGCATTATTTATTATATAAATGATTTGCAAATACTCTGATATGTCGACCTGTATATGCAACTTTCCCTTGATTTTAAAGCATATCTTGTATCAGATAATATAGAACACCAAGTTCACCTTTCTTCCAAAGTTACAATTATTTCATAAACTACTATCTGATGCATCTTGTGTATAAAAATCTCAAAAAGGCAAACTAATGTGGTCAATGTTTTCCAGGTGAAAAGTGTTTAAAATTTGACAAATTCCACCAGAATTGAGGAAATTACTTTTGACCCTCTTGTGGCCTCTGTGTAAGCTCTGAATCCAAGTTAATACTGCTTCTAAAACAAGTATCATTTTAAGTTATCAACTACAAACTATCTCAATTTTAACTACTGGGTATATTCTGATTTTGCTTCAAATTAGGGGTCAGATTCAGCCATTACAATGCCTTGCCCAATTATTTTTTACTACACAAATATTATAAGTAAAAATTTGATCCAAAAAATCAAATGACATTCAAATTTCTGGGATGTTTATACATGTATCACATTTACTGGATAGTTAAAATTCATAAATTTTGACACTGTCAAAGTATTTATCATGATGTTGGAAAGTGGCTGGCAAAACAAAACCATTATTATTAATTACCGAGACAAAAATTTGTAAGTATGGGTCAATAATCTCTTATGACAATTACTTGCATGCATAAATAAAAGCTGGTTTATTGTAGATGATACAGATAATTATATTCATTGCAAGGCAACTGTTACAAAAAAAAGACTACATACCATGGGGGCCATTTCTGCAGCCTTGACTAGGTAATGCATAATTATAGAGACATCAAGAGAATGGCTGAGAAACTCCCAGCACAAATCCACCAGGTATGTCAGTATTTTCTGGAAGTTTGCATCCTCTCTCAGAATTCTGGTAAGACATACGTCAACAACTCCCATAACAAACTGAGCAGCATTTCCTAAGGAATTCTTGTCTTTTATCTACAGAAAAAATTAAATATGCAAGGGATTAAGTGCTCGGAAAATCCTAGAAATCAGAAGGGTAACTGAATTAACATTCAATATTCAAAAATATGAATCACAGTGAAAACTGTCTAATCGAACACCTGTGTATTCTGTTTCATTGTGAACTCTGACCTCTATTTTCATTCCCATTTCATTATGTTCTGTACTTTAAGGATATCCAATCCTCAGCCAGGAAGGATAACTCCAAAAATTAATATTTAATTTGAAATGCATCAAAATGAAGCTTGAAAATGAATTTTTTTCACGCAACAATTTTCATTTTATACATCTTTATAAGATTCAAGGTTTCTGTAAGTCTTAACAAGCAAATTCAAAGAATTGTGGTCCCCCGCTTTCGGTGTCTTTGTGGGTGAGATGTTATTTTTTATGACATATTGTGTGTAATATGAACATCCTATCATATGTCATTTATTTAGAAAGTAACATTGAAGTTGATTTTTTTAAGGATGGAAAACCTAATCCTGACTGTTAAAAAGTTATGGCCAAAGTAAAAAAGTTTTTTAAAAGTAGGTCAACTCCAAGGTCAAGATCAAAGGGTCAAAGTTGTTGATATCCAATGAAAGGTTTTTTCACAAGGATTACATATGTGAAGTACGAAAGCCTTAGCCCTCACCGTTCAAAATTTATGGTCAAGTTTAAAGTTTTTCCATAAGTACGTAAATCTTCAAGGTCAAGGTCAAAAGGTCAAGGTTGTTGGTATCCAATGAAATGTCTTGCCACAAGGAATACATATGTGAAATATAAAAGTCCTAGTATCTACTGTTTAAAAGTTGTGACCAATGTTAAAGTTTTTAAAAAGTAATTAAAACTCCAAGGTCAAGGTCAAAGGGTTAAAGTTATTGGTATCCAATGAAAGGTCTTCTCACAAGAATTACATATGTGAAGTATGAAAGCCTTAGTCCTCACCGTTCAAAATTTATGGTCAAGGTTAAAGTTTTTTCATAAGTACGTAAATCTCCAAGATCAAGGTCAAAAGGTCAAGGTTGTTGTTATCAAATGAAAGATTTTGCCACAAACAATACATATGTGAAATATGAAAGTCCTAGTACCTTCTATTCAAAAGTTATGGCCAAAATAAAAGTTTGGAATTTTTGTGTAAAAGTGGTTCACACTCCAAGGTCAAGGTCAAAAGGTCAAATTTGGTGGTACCCAAAGAAAGGTCTTGTCAGAGGGAATACACATGTGAAATATGAAAGTCATAGCTCCACTAAATCAAAAGTTATGAGCAAGGTTAAAGTTTTTGTGACAGACAGACTGACGGACAGACAGACAGACGAATGAGATTTAATGTCCCCTCGCTTTCGCGAAAGCGGGGGACAAAAAAGGTCTTATAAAAGTTGACATTTGTACCCTTTAAAAGGAGAAAAAAATAATACAGTTTTAGATAAATAAGATTTTCTTGAATCCAGCCTTAGATACCAATGGTTATTAGTATGATATGAAATGAGAAGTGGTTTGTGGTGTCTTGCAATGATAGGAAAAGCATTTTACACTATGTATGATAGAATACATGACAAAAATAGAAGACCAAAAATACCAAACAAGTATAAAAATCATGACAATTTCTCTGAATACCTGGATACCTGTCATTTTTTAACCTAGAATATATATTTGTTGATCAATTTGCAATTAGAAAATGCATTGCTGATATTCAAATTCACTTTTTCTGCAAAAATATAGGAGATTTGACAATTTTCCTTATATAATAAGATTAAAGTTAATCTTTAACTTTAAAGAAATACTGTGGATAAATTTACATAACTTTGTGGATACAGAGATACTTTTATGAGTATTTTTGATTACTCAACTGCTAATTTCATAAACCTGAGGATCAGACTACCTTAAAATGTTTTATTGAATAATACAATAAGGATTGGGCAACAGGCAAGGCCTATGTACACCCTCTCCTTGTATAATAGGTCAAGACACCGATATCAAATAATAATACTTTTACATGATAATCCTGGGTTTTTTTTTTTCATTTGACATATCATTGTCTCTTAAAGTAGAATATGTGTACAAGATTATATTATTTGTACAAGGTCAAATATCTTTCCTGTAAGAATTAATGATTTAAATAGTTAAAAACTGAATAATTAATTCTTAAGGTAAGGGGATCATTGCTTTGGTATTTTAGCCTAGGGAGGTAGAGATGGAGTTATAAAATTCATAACTTTTATTTCTGTTCACCCATAAATGCTATATACCAAATTTGATAGAAACTGGTTCAGCCATTCCAGGGCAGAAGCTGAAGATGTTCAGAAGTTTATTAACACTTGAGGTCTGATGTTTACAGACAGTATTCAATATACAGATACCTTAAAAACAAAACCTTTCTTCCAGGCCATATTTTTAATAATTAATAACAACAGTAACCAGAAAACCAAACATCAAATTCCACACTGTTTTTCACAGCACAGGTGCAAACCTAGACATCGACAGTTAACTGTGGGTGCAGCATGTCTATCTAGTATACAAAATGAAGTGAGTTGCAATAAAACAACATAATTAATCAATAAAGGTTAACCAAACATAATTCCTAATTAACACTGTCTCCAAAGTCAATGCCTTAGCTGTTGGTTCACTAAATCTTATGAAATTTGTCTATAATAAGTAACAGAGACCCATGGGTTACAATGCTTACCTTTTTTTCATACAATATATTCCCAAGTTAAACTTTGATCAACTTTTGTTGCACCCTGCCATGTACCCTGTGGGGTTCAGAAATTTGAACAAAATTACATGTCTCTGCCTAAGGAGCTTTGGTTTTTCAAATTACTAAGTGACAGACAGAGCAGACATACTGACAGAAAATATTGTAATGGTTTGGGCCGCAAATATCGGCCTGGATAGCTCAGTTGGTAGAGCACCTGACTGGAGGTGCAGGGGTCCCGATTTCGATTCCCGGTCCAGCCGTACATTTTCTCCCCTCCTATTACAGATTTGGTGCCCTTGACCAACCCTGGAATTGCAGGTGAAAGTCCTGCCAGGGGGTAATAAGAACTTGGGTTGTGTCTTCGAGGAGGGCAAAGACGATTTAAGGAGGGAGGAATGTAATGGTGTGGGCTATGGATATCGGCCTGGATAGCTCAGTTGGTAGAGCACCTGACTGGAGATGCAGGGGTTCCGGGTTCAACTCCCAGTCCAGCCATACATTTTCTCCCTTCCTATTACAATACAGAAGTAAAAACTTACTTTTACAGAATTGTTATTAATTTTCACTACTACCGGTAATCCCCTCTCTATTCAAATTAAGACGATTTTTAATTGAAATTCTAATTTTTTTTATATTTTTACATTACTTAGGTATAGTTGAAACTATGTTTATCAAGGAATTCATTATTACAAGGGTGAAGTAATGAGATATGCCTATGTAACAAAAGCTTGCGTCAAACGATAAGACAAGAAAAAGTGCCCTGCTCTTGCACTCCTCCATTTTCAGATCCTAACTGGAATGCTGTTTTATGACTATTTCTTGCTACTTCATACTAGATTCTCTTGTACATTTTTCCTTTGTTGTCTGTGCTCTGTACTTTTCTGTATTTAGTCTCACCTGACCTTTCATTTCTTTGTAGTAAAATCTTGCATTGCTATTTGCTACATGTTAAGTTACCGTATATACTCGCCTATAAGTCAGATTTTTGGGAGTTAAACTTTTGTCCAAAACTGTATGTCCAACTTATAGGCGAGATATAAAAAGATTGGTATTTTAGAAGGTCAATCTTTCTAACATAAGTTTCAAAAATACAACCGACTTATAGGCTAGTATATACGGCAGGGCTCGACATTAACACTTGTCCGCTTGTCCGGTACCAATGAAAAAAAATTACGGACAAGTGAATATTGCTGGGCACTTGTCCGATTAGACAAGTGATTTTTTATGTAAAGAAGTCTTCAAATAATAACAATAATTTTAAAAAAAACCTATTGAAAAGTTTGTCGGATAAAAACGGAAGCAGTACATAATCCTGAATTTTGATCCCGATATCCATTGCTATGCAAGTTCACACTTGATCAGGATCGATGTTCACTAATTGCAGCAATACTATTGCATGGCGTGAATCTTTAATACAATGTTTGAGTGTTAGGAATATATTTGATTGATATTACAGATTCACTTGCGAACATTTATGTTGATGTCAGGACAGGAAGTCTAGATAAAATTTTGTTTTATATGTGTTCGTCTTATTTATCAATAACAAAACTAATAAATCAAGCACATTTATTTTATTAATTTAAGTAATTGTTTTCAAGTTGATAGAATAAGATATTCATTGAAATATTTTCGGACAAGTAAATATCTTGGTCACTTGTCCGAATGGACAAGTTTGGAAAAAAGTTAATGTCGAGCCCTGTACGGTAACTAAATATACCTGTAGACAAGGCAAAATATTGGCAATAAATCCCAAGATTTGTTCAACAGTTCTGCTATCATCTGATTGGCTGGCTACGCATAGTAGCTCCCTCTGTAGGCACATTTTCATTGGTTGATACTGTGGGCTGTCCAGTGGTTCAGCAAAAACAAACTTCATGAATGGTTCCAATATCTCAACAGCTAGACTTTGAATTCTAAAACAAATTGTTAAGAATGAATAATTCCTTTTGATTATTTTCGTTATTGTTGACAACTTACATGAACGATCACGTTACACGAACTATTCAACATGATGAACGTACAACTAAACCTGTTACACTAACGATCCTTCACGCACACGATTCTACATGTTACATGATCTTCATACAATTGCTAACGCAAACACACGATACACGAACGATTCTACGAAATTGGTTTGTCAACAATAACGTTGCAGCCATTGTAAGCTACAGATCACACATTTTATCCTCATAAATTTAAATTTAAAATATACCAGGGGAATTACCTTAAAAATATTCCCTTTCATTGATGAAACATTAAGACCCTCAGCAATATGAGCAATTTAAATGATGACAGAAATTCTGTTACAGAATTTAAATTACAAATAACTATTTCAAGGACAGCAGAGAAACTTCATATTTAGGATGGAAGAATTATTTATAAGCTGCAACTTGAAGCAAAATTAAATTGCATGTATTGTCATCCTGCACAATATTGATTTCTTAAATGATACTATTTATTTGATTGTATGGAAGTCTTTCTTCTGAAACAATTTAATACTTTATTTTAGTCTCATCGATCATAAAGGTTTTAATACATCGATCATAACACATTGCAACACAAAAAATATAATTCTTTAAATTTTAAGTTATACTTTTATTAACTGAAAATTTTACTTCTGTATCGAATGATTCTTGCATCCTTGATTCATGAAATATGTATGACATTCATACAGAAATGGTAATTCAAACTATAAAATACTTTTCTTTCATTGTTAATATGTATCAGAATAAATACCATAATAACTCAATCATAGCTATTCCAGGAAAAGAAACATCTCATGGGTGCAGTTTATAAATCCTATTTTTTATATATTTGTCAGGAATAATAATAATCTGCAAACAATGAAAAATGCCAATAAAAGTAATTGTTTTTACCTGAATATTTTATGAACGCTATCATTTGTAACTGGAAAAAGCAATCTTTATTTCATACATTTTGTATAATCTGCATGATCAGCATTATGACTACAACATTTATAAATTACCTGGTATACAAGGGTTAAATTGTCCCAAAAGGTGATAGACAACATTGAGATTCTCTTTATTAAAATAATTTCTATTGACATGTAAGTAAAAATAGGTTTAACCTTAGTACAGTGTATGTTTAGAGACATACCCAGACAAGTAGGTCTGTCACACTATACCTTAGTACAGGGTATGTATAGAGTCAAACCCAGACAAGTAGGACTGTCAGAATAAACCTTAGTACAGGGTATGTATAGAGACATACCCAGACAAGTTGGACTGTCAGAATAAACCTTAGTACAGAGTATGTATAGAGACATACCCAGAAAAGTAGGACTGTCAGAATAAACCTTAGTACAGGGTATGTATAGAGACATACCCAGACAAGTAGGACTGTCAGAATAAACCTTAGTACAGGCTATGTACAGAGTCAAACCCAGACAGGTAGGACTGTCAGAATAAACCTTAGTACAGGGTATGTATAGAGTCATATCCAGACAAGTAGGACTGTCAGAATAAACCTTACTACAGGGTATGTATAGAGTCATACCCAGACAAGTAGGACTGTCATAAACCTTAGTACAGGGTATGTATAGAGTCAAACCCAGACAAGTAGGACTGTCAGAATAAACCTTAGTACAGGGTATGTATAGAGACATACCCAGACAAGTAGGACTGTCAGAATAAACCTTAGTACAGGGTATGTATAGAGTCATACCCACACAAGTAGGACTGTCAGAATAAACCTTAGTACAGGCTATGTATAGAGACATACCCAGACAGGTAGGACTGTCAGAATAAACCTTAGTACAGGATGTGTATAGAGACATACCCAGACAAGTAGGACTGTCAGAATAAACCTTAGTACAGGGTATGTATAGAGTCATACCCAGACAAGTAGGTCTGTCATAAACCTTAGTACAGGGTATGTATAGAGTCAAACCCAGACAAGTAGGACTGTCAGAATAAACCTTAGTACAGGGTATGTATAGAGTCATACCCAGACAAGTAGGACTGTCAGAATAAACCTTAGTACAGGGTATGTATGGAGACATACCCAGACAAGTAGGACTGTCAGAATAAACCTTAGTACAGGGTATGTATAGAGTCAATGTATAGACAAGTAGGACTGTCAGAAAAACCTTAGTACAGGGTATGTATAGAGTCATAGACAAGTAGGACTGTCATAAACCTTAGTACAGGGTATGTATAGAGTCATACCCAGACAAGTATAACTGTCAGAATAAACCTTAGTACAGGGTATGTATAGAGTCATACCCAGACAAGTAGGACTGTCAGAATAAACCTTAGTACAGGGTATGTATAGACAAGTAGGACAAGGGTATGTACCCAGACAAGTAGGACTGTCAGAATAAACCTTAGTACAGGGTATGTATAGAGTCAAACCCAGACAAGTAGGACTGTCAGAATAAATCTTAGTACAGGGTATGTATAGAGTCAGACAAGTACCCCTTAGTACAGGGTATGTATAGAGTTACAGACAAGTAGGACTGTCAGGAAACCTTAGTACAGGGTATGTATAGAGACATACCCAATATACCAAGTTAAACCTTACAGGGTATGTATAGAACCCAGAATAAACCTTAACCCAGTAGGGACTGTCAGAATAAACCTTAGTACAGGGTATGTATAGAGTCAAACCCAGACAAGTATAACTGTCAGAATAAACCTTAGTACAGGGTATGTATGGAGACATACCCAGACAAGTAGGACTGTCAGAATAAACCTTAGTACAGGGTATGTATAGAGTCATACCCAGACAAGTAGGACTGTCATAAACCTTAGTACAGGGTATGTATAGAGTCAGACCCAGACAAGTAGGACTGTCAGAATAAACCTTAGTACAGGGTATGTATAGAGTCATACCCAGACAAGTAGGACTGTCATAAACCTTAGTACAGGGTATGTATAGAGTCAAACCCAGACAAGTAGGACTGTCATAAACCTTAGTACAGGCTATGTATAGAGTCAAACCCAGACAGGTATAACTGTCATAAACCTTAGTACAGGGTATGTATAGAGTCAAACCCAGACAGGTATAACTGTCAGAATAAACCTTAGTACAGGGTATGTATAGAGACATACCCAGACAAGTAGGACTGTCAGAATAAACCTTACTACAGGGTATGTATAGAGTCATACCCAGACAAGTAGGACTGTCAGAATAAACCTTAGTACAGGGTATGTATAGAGTCATACCCAGACAAGTAGGACTGTCAGAATAAACCTTAGTACAGGGTATGTATACTGACTTACCCAGACAAGTAGGACTGTCAGAATAAACCTTAGTACAGGGTATATTATGTATAGATAGAGACATACCCAGACAAGTAGGACTGTCAGAATAAACCTTAGTACAGGGTATGTATAGAGTCATACCCAGACAAGTAGGACTGTCAGAATAAACCTTACTACAGGGTATGTATAGAGTCATACCCAGACAAGTAGGACTGTCAGAATAAACCTTAGTACAGGGTATGTATAGAGTCATACCCAGACAAGTAGGACTGTCAGAATAAACCTTACTACAGGGTATGTATAGAGTCATACCCAGACAAGTAGGACTGTCAGAATAAACCTTAGTACAGGGTATGTATAGAGTCATACCCAGACAAGTAGGACTGTCAGAATAAACCTTAGTACAGGGTATGTATAGAGACATACCCAGACAAGTAGGACTGTCAGAATAAACCTTAGTACAGGGTATGTATAGAGTCAAACCCAGACAAGTATAACTGTCAGAATAAACCTTAGTACAGGGTATGTATAGCATACAGAGTCATAAACCTTAGTACAGGGTATGTATAGAGTACAAGTAGGACTGTCAGAATAAACCTTAGTACAGGGTATGTATAGAGTCAAACCCAGACAAGTAGGACTGTCAGAATAAACCTTAGTACAGGCTATGTATAGAGACATACCCAGACAAGTAGGACTGTCAGAATAAACCTTACTACAGGGTATGTATAGAGTCATACCCAGACAAGTAGGACTGTCAGAATAAACCTTAGTACAGGGTATGTATAGAGACATACCCAGACAAGTAGGACTGTCAGAATAAACCTTAGTACAGGGTATGTATAGAGTCAAACCCAGACAAGTAGGACTGTCAGAATAAACCTTACTACAGGGTATGTATAGAGTCATACCCAGACAAGTAGGACTGTCAGAATAAACCTTAGTACAGGGTATGTATAGAGTAATAGACAAGTAGGACTGTCAGAATAAACCTTATTACAGGTATGTGTCAGGGACATGTCAGAATAAACCTTACTACAGGGTATGTATAGAGTCATACCCAGACACTGTCAAAACCTTAGTACAGGGTATGTATGTTCACTAGATTCAGCCTTATACTATTGACATAGGTCTGTCAGAATAAACCTTAGTACAGGGTATGTATAGAGTCAAACCCAAACAAGTAGGTCTGTCAGAATAAACCTTACTACAGGGTATGTATAGATGTCATACCCAGACAAGTAGATAAAATTAGTACAGGGTATGTTAGACAAGTATGTCAGAATAAACCTTATTTGTATCAGAGTATTATACATTTATCCTTAGTACAGGGTAATTTTACAATGTATTCACTGTCAAGTAATTTACTACAGGGTATGTATAGAATCATTTAAAGGGTATGTATAGAGTTACCCAGACAAGTAGGACTGTCAGAATAAACCTTAGTACAGGGTATGTATAGAGACATAGGACTGTCAGAAAAAACAGGGTATGTATAGTAGACAAGTAGGACTGTCAGAAAACCTTAGTACAGGTAATAGAGTAAACAAGTATACCTTAGACAGGGTATGTATAGAGACAATAACTGTCAGAATAAACCTTAGTACAGATGTATAGAGTCAACCCAGACAAGTAGGACTAGGACTGTCATAAACCTTAGCCTACAGGGTATGTACAGGGACTGTCAGAATAAACCTTAGTGGCTATGTATAGAGTCATACCCAGACAAGTAGGACTGTCAGAATAAACCTTATACAGGGTATGTATAGAGTCAGACCCAGATGTATAGAGTCATACAAGTAACTGTCAGAATAAACCTTAGGGTATACAGGGTATGTATATGACAATATACCCAGACAAGTAGGACTGTCACAGGGTACAGGGTATGTATAGAGTAAACCCAGACAAGTAGGACTGTCAGAATAAACCTTACTACAGGGTATGTATAGAGTCAAACCCAGACGAGTATAACTGTCAGAATAAACCTTACTACAGGGTATGTATAGAGTCAAACCCAGACAAGTAGGACTGTCAGAATAAACCTTAGTACAGGGTATGTATAGAGTCAAACCCAGACAAGTAGGACTGTCAGAATAAACCTTAGTACAGGGTATGTATAGAGTCATACCCAGACAAGGTATATTACTGTCAGAAATAAACCCTTAGTACAGGGTATGTATAGAGTCAAACCCAGACAAGTAGGTCTGTCAGAATAAACCTTAGTACAGGGTATGTATAGAGTCATACCCAGACAAGTAGGACTGTCAGAATAAACCTTAGTACAGAGTATGTATAGAGTCATACCCAGACAAGTAGGACTGTCAGAATAAACCTTAGTACAGGGTATGTATAGAGTCAAACCCAGACAAGTAGGACTGTCAGAATAAACCTTAGTACAGAGTATGTATAGAGTCATACCCAGACAAGTAGGACTGTCATAAACCTTAGTACAGGGTATGTATAGAGTCAGACCCAGACAAGTAGGACTGTCAGAATAAACCTTAGTACAGGGTATGTATAGAGTCATACCCAGACAGGTAGGACTGTCAGAATAAACCTTAGTACAGGGTATGTATAGAGTCAGACCCAGACAAGTAGGACTGTCAGAATAAACCTTAGTACAGGGTATGTATAGAGTCAGACCCAGACAAGTAGGACTGTCAGAATAAACCTTAGTACAGGGTATGTATAGAGTCATACCCAGACAAGTAGGACTGTCAGAATAAACCTTAGTACAGGGTATGTATAGAGTCAAACCCAGACAAGTATAACTGTCAGAATAAACCTTAGTACAGGGTATGTATAGGACTGTCAGAATAAACCTTAATAACAGGGTAATGTATAGCTATGTATACTGAGTCATACCCAGACAAGTAGGACTGTCAGAATAAACCTTAGTACAGGGTATGTATAGAGTCATTTTTGTACCCAGACAAGTAGGACTGTCAGAATAAACCTTAGTACAGGGTATGTATAGAGTCATACCCAGACAAGTAGGACTGTCAGAATAAACCTTAGTACAGGGTATGTATAGAGTCAAACCCAGACAAGTAGGACTGTCAGAATAAACCTTACTACAGGGTATGTATAGAGTCATACCCAGACAAGTAGGACTGTCAGAATAAACCTTAGTACAGGGTATGTATAGAGACATACCCAGACAAGTAGGACTGTCAGAATAAACCTTAGTACAGGGTATGTATAGAGTCATACCCAGACAAGTAGGACTGTCAGAATAAACCTTAGTACAGGGTATGTATAGAGACATACCCAGACAAGTAGGACTGTCAGAATAAACCTTAGTACAGGGTATGTATAGAGTCAAACCCAGACAAGTAGGACTGTCAGAATAAACCTTAGTACAGGGTATGTATAGAGTCAAACCCAGACAAGTAGGACTGTCATAAACCTTAGTACAGGGTATGTATAGAGACATACCCAGACAAGTAGGACTGTCATAAACCTTAGTACAGGGTATGTATAGAGTCATACCCAGACAAGTAGGACTGTCAGAATAAACCTTAGTACAGGGTATGTATAGAGTCATACCCAGACAAGTAGGACTGTCAGAATAAACCTTAGTACAGGGTATGTATAGAGTCATACCCAGACAAGTAGGACTGTCAGAATAAACCTTAGTACAGGGTATGTATAGAGTCATACCCAGACAGGTAGGACTGTCAGAATAAACCTTAGTACAGGGTATGTATAGAGACATAATCCCCAGACAAGTAGGACTGTCAGAATAAACCTTAGTACAGGGTATGTATAGAGTCATACCCAGACAAGTAGGACTGTCAGAATAAACCTTAGGGTTTTATCATAGAATAAACCTTAGACAATGTTTGTATGTATACGAGATTAGTACAGGGTATGTATATACCCAGACAAGTAGGACTGTCAGAATAAACCTTAGTACAGGGTATGTATAGAGTCATACCCAGACAAATAGGACTGTCAGAATAAACCTTAGTACAGGCTATGTATAGAGTCAGACCCAGATAGGACTGTCAGAATAAACCTTAGTACAGGGTATATATAAAGTCATACCCAGACAAGTAGGACTGTCAGAATAAACCTTAGTACAGGCTATGTATAGAGATGTACCCAGACAAGTAGGACTGTCAGAATAAACCTTAGTACAGGGTATATATAAAGTCATACCCAGACAAGTAGGACTGTCAGAATAAACCTTAGGACAGGGTATGTATAGATGCGTAAAATAATTGTTTATAAGTTCCAGTTTTTCAACTGCATCCTCTGTTCTTCCCACTTCAACTAATGATAAGAGAATTTTATAGCTATGTCTCCTAGGCCTTTATTCATAAGACATCATTAACTCTCAGAGCTTTGTACATCAGCTAAATAGAAAACACACTAAATTGAAATTAAACTGCAGGTCTACTATCAAGCCCTCTGAAACGTGATCATAAATAGACAACAAATTAAGAGCTGCTGTTGACTTTTTTGTCCCATTAGAGACCTGCTAGAGGTTAATTGGGTACTCTACCTTAAGGGTCTATCTCTCTCAGTACTAAACAAAATAATCAAATGTCTGTATGTTATCTAGAACCTATATTGTTATACAAGGTTAACTTTATTACATGACCTGACCAACCTATATTTAATCGACCCAAGAAGAATTATTCATCTTAGTTGATTAAACGTTTGTAAGTTATCTTACTCTAGACTAGAGCATATATCAATAACAAAGGAAATTACTCCGATTTTTTTGTTTTTATTCACTAAGATTTCCGTGGGTTTTCTTGTATGTCAGCTGTTTCTAGCAACTTGATAACGACAACGGTGTTTATTGAATTGTAAGCAGCTTTTAATGTCCACTAAGGACCATCAGCTTCCAAAAATGGCTGCTATTGCTAACGTGGTAAATACTACTTGTCCTTTAGAACTAAAAATAAAGAAGATATAGGCACCTGATGCCATAAATAAGTGTCTGTGACTGAGAGGCTAGAGTTACCTTTTTTCTTTGCCCGTGCTGAGGAGGTTGACCTGGTGGCCTAACAGGAGCCAGGAGTCGGGCCGATTGGTCAGTATGGATATGAATGGGTGTGGTGGTGACCTGTAAAAATGGGACAATAAGGTTATACTGTACCTGTCATTGTTTATAGCACAAAATATGTAAAGATGACTTTTTAAGAATTCATTCAATTTGAGGATTTTCCATCTCAGACAAATGAATACAAATGACAATAGCTAACTTGGGTGATAATTCAACACTAATAACGTCTTTCAATTTATCCTCAAAGTAAATGACAGCAGGAAGGCTTTAACTCAGCAATCACAGTAAATGATAGAAGATAGATTTCAATATAAGGCATTATTAAAAGCAATTTTGACAGCAAGGCGTGGTGCATTATTGATACTAACTAGTGATGAGTTTTCATATGGAATCAGTTATAAATAGGACACACACCAAAATTAAATGCAACACCACATAAACTTTTTTAGAAATATTAAAATTTTTCTGCCGAATAGATAAATATAAAATACATGGTTACTGTCTGGAAATATAAGCTATTTACGGCAAGGGTAAGAAAACCCTCTATCACGTTTTCCACCCGAGCCCAAATATTGCTTTATTCAAGAAGGTTACCATGTATGTAATATAGTACCGTATAGCGGGTTTTCTTGGCAGGTGTAAAATTTGGCATTTTGCCTGCTCAAAGGTACGCCAATAATTTTGGCGTACTTTATTTTAGCAGAGACAGTGTTTCAACTCTTTACAGACGAACTACTAAAAAGGGTACTGAATATTTTAGTGATTAAAATTTTAGCGGGCTACCATCAAAATGCTAAAACAAGCCAAAATTAGCACCCCGCTAAAATAACCTGCTATACGGTATTTTATTTACCTTGCAATATATTTTTACATCAGATATCCAAACCAAGCTATTTTCAACCGATTTAGGCACATTTCTGCAGTTAAAACTAAGATGCCATGGCCTAAAAATTGCAATATATATGATGTCACAATGCTTTTAAAAGGTCAGAGAAAATACACAAGGCTTTATCAGGGAATTGACCGAACAAAGCTTTGGTTTATCAGGTTATGTTTATTAGGTTAATGCAAGGAGTAATGCACAATAAATTGATTTTTGAGCCAGTGTAACACCAAAAATGTATGAATTATCTAAAAAATAAGACCTTATTGATAAGTTATTCATAAGTTTTTTTAGACATTAATAAATAAAGACTTTTCAGTATATTATTGCCCCATTTCTTTTACATGTACCAATTTTAATTAAATTTTTTTGAACCATTTTGAATTACATTCAGATTTAAGTTACAAATTAAGAAA
>NW_026937859.1:0-8200 GCF_032062105.1 Saccostrea cuccullata | reverse complement strand
GCATCTACTTCGACACGGTACCTCAGTTTATACGGTCTCATTCTAATGATCGGTCTCCACGTCATTGTGGGATTCGAACCCGCGACGCATAATGATCGACTCCTTACTTGGCAACTCTAGGGCAGACACTCTAACCACTGCGCCATACAGGAGACGCTTCTCTAAGAAAGAAATTCTTTAAAATCATGAATCAGATAATTATAAAATTCTTAATAACCGGATGGACTTCGCATTACGCCATTTTGAACTAACCTTTCCTTTCCACAAATCCTCTTTGAATGAAGGTGATTTTAAAGTACGGTATTTAAAGGAAGTGCCACACCCTCTTTGAAAAGAAAAAAAAATGAAATTAGTTAAAATTTAAAGACATCCTTTAAAAGCCTTCTCTTCGATAACTACTGTGTAAGAAATATTATTTTTTGTTTAAGCTTCATTAGGTTTAGATACATTTGTTCTAATCAAG
The DNA here is from genome assembly GCF_032062105.1 of Saccostrea cuccullata. Lineage (NCBI taxonomy): Eukaryota > Metazoa > Mollusca > Bivalvia > Ostreida > Ostreidae > Saccostrea > Saccostrea cuccullata. The sequence continues at coordinate 7,737 of NW_026937859.1, read as the reverse complement.
ACCCCGGGGTAGGATAAAGCCAAAACAGACAAAAGTGCTTTTGCACATTTTCCATATATATAAAGACCAATTTAGCATCATCATAAAATTTTGTTCAAATTGTCATGACATTAATACCTTTCATCCGAGAGATAATAACCAATAAGACATTCTAAATTGATGAAATCTTGAAACATGCAACTTACCTACCTCTTAATTAAGAATTAAGACAGGACCGGTATATCTTTCATGAACTTTTTCTAAAATGAAGGATATTTCAAATGCTTAAATTACTAGTAAATTGATTACCGGTACACTTAAATAAAAAAATATATTAAAGAATAATGTAACATCACATTACAACTATAGTTTATTTTTGTTATTACCTATACTTGCTTCAAAACATTTTATATAAAATTGAAATTGTGGTTGTTCTTAATCAAAATACATGTACTAGTAGATAAATGTGAAGAAATAGCACTCTGACATAGTCCTGGCTTATCTTGACAGTCAACATGGGATCCTTCTACAGATTTGTACTTTTGTCGTCCATGGGTAAAAAGGGTTTTCTTGTTAACTTTTATAATAGTTACTAATATTTGCATCTTTTCAATATTGAAATTGAATTGTCAACTTTATTTCTAGCGAGACGTAAAAAGGTAAGGAATCCTGATTAAGGATACTTAGTAACTATGTACATTTCCATTGAACAGATAAGTGGAATATGGTGTGTATGATTATATATTCCGTTATTTTTTAATCATCTGGAGTTACAGCCATCTCTTCTATCAGTCCTGCCCCAGAATATCACATTGCTGTTCTGTATTACTCCCTTGTACTGACAGGCATTACTAACCAGTCTTGTCCCATCAGGTGATACTGCTATTCTATTTTGCACCCATGTAGTTGCACTTGCCAATCATGCTCCATGAAATTATATATTGCTGTTCTATTGTATTGAACTCCTGTTTAAATATAGCTATCACTTATAAGACCTGCCTCATGAGATGATATTGTTATTTTGTTTTACACCCCCTGTAGTTACAGTCTTCATTCATCAATCCTACTCCATGAGATGATATTGATGCTTTATTTTACACCCCTGAAGTTACCGTCATTACTTACTAGTATCAGTCCTGTCCCATGAGATGATATTGCTGTTTTGTTTTACACCCCTGCAGTAACAATCATCACTCATGAGTCTGCTCCATGAGTTGATATTGCTATTTTGTTTTACACCACTGTAGTAACAGTCATCATTCACAAGTCTGCCTCATGAGATGATATTGCTGCTTTATTTTTCACCCCTGTAATTACAGTCATTACTTATCTAGTATCTTGTCCATGAGAGGATATTACTGAATTGTTTTACACCCCTGTAGTATCAGTCATCACTCACGAGTCCTGCTCCATGAGATGATATTGCTGTTTTGTTTTTCACCCCTGTAATTACAGTCATTACTTATCTTTCTTGTCCATTGAGATGACATTGCTGTTCTGTTTTACACCTATGTTGTAATAGTCATCACTGATCCGGCCTGCTCCATGAGATGATATTACTATTTTGTTTTACACCCCTGTAGTATCAGCCATCACTAGCCAGTCCTGCCCAGGAGGATGGTACCATCATGCGACATCTTGTTATGCTTTCATTGATGCCGAACCACTAGGCTGGACAGAGGCAATGGTAAGTGTTACCTAGATAAATACTAGACATTTTAAAATTAATAATCTGAGAAATAAATACAATGTATTTTAAAAAATAACTTCAGATAATCAAGTAAGACAGAAGAGATATTTCAGATTCACTTGTATACGAGTATGTGAGTCCTATCCTAAAAACGTCTTCAAAATGTTTCTGAATACATTGTTCTACTTATGAATAGAAAAATATCATAGATGAGTGCAGTTCTGTTAAATATAGCATAAATACCCGATATAAAAAAAATAAAGTTTGATCCCTATAATTGGTAAGAAATCTGAAAATAGTTTGTAAAATTTGTTATTTTTCCTTATATAGGTTTGCCAATACCTGAAAAGATTATAAAAAATATGCATTGATTCAATCGTTATATAAATAATCTTCTTCTATTAGTTTTATTGCAGTACCCTTCATGCAAAATTAGTTGAAATAGAGAGTGCATCTGAAAACAGCTTCCTGAAAAACCATTTGTTTTCTGCTAAAACTAATGGTAAGTATTCTAAATTTAACGTTTTTATCGGTGCGATACTGCAAAAATTGTGAAATCCATAATGTAAGCGTCACCATTGGTTGTGTGGCCTACCATTTTGCTTTGATTTGACTTGGCAAATGCAGTGCAAATTAATTATTATCTCCAAAATTCTTTTTTGTTTCCCATTATGAAGGTACCTACTGGATAGGTCTGACGGATGCGTTGGTAGAAGGGAAGTTTTTGTGGCAGACGACCCAAGATGACGTAGATTTTGTAGACTGGGCTCCAAATGAACCAAACGATTTCCATCATGTCCATATGGTAACAGAAGATTGTGCCAGCCTCTACTTCCCCTACCACTACCAGTGGAACGATTCACCCTGCTCCACTAAAAACGATTTCATCTGTGAAAAAGTGTGAGTTGCATACATGTCGCGTGTGAAATTGAATATCAAGCTTAGAATCAAGCATACATTAGTTTTCTTTCACTGGATACGCCTTTCCATTTAAAGTATTGACTTTAATGTTGGGACTATTGGGCATTTTTTTGTTATTTTCATTACAAAACGCATCAGTAATTTGATTTGATGACTTGTCCAAGAATTTGGAAATGTCTTTATATGGATACTAAGTAAAACTAATAGTAAAAGAATTAATGTAATGATTCTACCTGAAATATTGCATTTCTGAACATGTTAAAACATCTTTAATGCCATCCTCAAGCCTTTGGGATCGTAAGATGAAACGTTGAATGCATGTTTTCATGTATAATTTCAAATTTCATTCCTTTCCTTTTGATTTTTTTTTTCAGAACTGCTTCTAATCCAAACATTATAGGATGAGCCCTGAATTGAAAACAATAAAATTTAGTTTTTCTGGAATAAATTTGTTTTATTCAACACCGTAGATGTAACTTTGTTTTTTCTCACTGAATAAACTTGTTTTAATCTTAATGATTATTAAGATGATTTAGGACAAGAAAAGAGAGAAAGCATTTCATTTCTTATTCATAAAATGAGTGTTTGTAATTCATATTATGGAACAATTTGTGTATTAATGTGAGGAAAACTTCATAATTTCCATAACTAAATATTGTTTTGTCGTTGTCAGAATTTTTAAACGGTTGTCACAGTTGAGTGGTCTTCAAAATCTTGACACATCTTGATAAATGCTGAAACCGGTACATCTTTAGGTTGTAGAAATGCCAATATTGTTCAGGACAGCTGTGATACTTTTAACGATATTTTTCTTAGTATTAACTGTTTATAGTCCCAAAAGAATTGTATTGATTCAAATGTTCCATTAAAGGTGCTTTTGATAATTTAAAATGAGAAATTGGTTAAAAAAAAGATCTCGTTTAATTGAGATAGTTATGGTAAATGAATGTATGCATGATTGTACAATCTGTTATTTTGAAGGGCAAAAATGAAAGAAGCTGCGGAACTGTAGCTCTCCGAAAAAAAAAAACATATTGAAAGACTGAGAGCTATCCGGTCTGTCAATATATTTTTCCGGAGAGCTACATTTCTGCAGCTAAAATGAAAGAACCTCGGCAATTTAATGGTTATGACTTTCGTCCTTGGAAATCCAAGGATGAGTGTCATAACCATTAAATTATCATAATCATAATATTGCAAGAATTAGAATATACATGTACATGTAAATATCCTTTATTCATTGTTTCCTTTTCAAGCTATCATATAACTGTGGAATATTCGATACGTCAGAACTTATCTTCTTATCAGCTTGCATTCTTTTATGTTAATTGTGTCTTCGGTATTCGTGCACGTTATCTTATATATAATCATGAGAGGGTATATATTCTTCTTTATTTTTACCTCTATCGGTAAGATTCATTGCTCCGCTTTCAAATATTCTCCTTTATATTCTATAAAAAGTTCATGTATAATACTGAAAGCGCACTTTAAGGCTTTCAACATTCTTCTGTTTTGGATGAAAATTATTTCATACTTACTTTTTCTACAGTGTTAAACGTTATATGGTAAATAAGAGTGGTTGAGTAATTTTTATAGCTACTTGTAAACTTACTCTGCTGCCGATACAGTTTTGATGATAATACTTTTCAATACTTATTGATGCCATGGTACCTGCTTACAATGAACATATATCATTGAGGGAGTGAACTAAATCCTTACGTTCCCCTACGCAAGCCCAAAGCTCATTGTCCTTGGCGTACCAGTATCCAGTTCCCCGGAAGCATGTCTATTTCCCGAGGAGATGCCGAGGGAAATAGGCATGCTCAATGGGGGAAGCGGAATCTTGCCGACTCCTATCGATCTAAACTTTACCTTTTTATATAATATCTATTTTTCTGGATATTACGGTTTTATGGTACTTTGTTTCAATTAATTTTCAATAAAATATATGGAGATAACGAACACTGTATTCAAGCTCAAAAATCCATTAAACAGTACAAATTTTGAGCAGAGCAAACAAGCACCTCCAAAACAAGAGGTTGGAATAGGTGAAATCGAAGAGTGAGCATCTCCTGCCGTGTGCTCGATGTCATGATCGGGAAATAACGGTCCTCGAGAATCTGTCCTCAGTTCTGTGTGTAAATGATGGTCTAACAATTACAGGTAATATGGAAAATGTAGTCAACACTGGATAAATTGTATCTGCTGACAAGGTACGTCATTGTATCAACCATAAAGCTTATGAAATGGTGACTTTGAATCTAAAGTTGAAAATGATTACATGACAAATTCGACATGTTATCATTTTCAGCTTCAGATTGAAAATTAATACCTGGTAAAATAGAGTATTATTTTATACTAATTGTTTTGATGGTACCGGTGGATTCTAATTATGTTGCTGCTAAAAAGTTGCTGAAATAAATCTTATCAATATTAATACACTATTAACTTATTCTCCGTCTTTCGTAGTTCTGTCAGTGGACAGTCAGTCTTGTCCTAGTGGTTGGATCGTTCATGGAGGCTCGTGTTACGCATTCATAGACTCGGAACCTGATGGTTGGATCGAAGCCATGGTAAAGTACTAATATTACGACCGTGTTAAGAAATTATAATTGGAGGTCAGTTTAGCCGAGAAAAAACTTGATAAGTCTTGCCCTTACCGGATTCCTACCAGCCTGCATAAGTCTAATCAGCATATACATACATACATATGATTAAGGACGTCATTCACTTATCCTATGTACGAAAGATGTGACCAAATAAATTTTTATTTTAGGCCCCTTAGGGCCGTTGGAGCATAACACATGTATTTCTTATTTAAATTACTACTAGTAATTAATCGCCATTTATTTTGACATAAACATAATAAAAAATTTTAAAAATAGCAAATAATGATCTATCTAAAATTTCTTTATAAAATTTAAATGTATTATTGTGTGTTAAATTTTATCAAACAACGATTAATTTTTTTAAAAATGCCAGATGTCAGGAGTGCAATAAAAAAAGTAAAATTAGGATCACTTTAAAATCTTGTATTTTTAAAAGAATATTGCATTACCAAACCTTTTTCGCAGAGATTTGAAAATTGAATTGAATGAATTGACAAATATATGTATATTATATACACTTTATATTACCTGTATAATAGTATATATTTTTTGATAATTCATTGCACCATTTTTCTATCATGTAAAAACTTTTCCAACCAGAATTTAGACAATGATTTTTAAAAAGCAAATTGAAAAAAAGCCAATTTTATTTTCGCATAAACAAAAGAAGAAACTCAATTAAGGTTTCCATCTAATCGTTTGATAATTTTGTCTGATTATGTATTTCAGATATTCGTTTAGAATATGGTCTTATTTTCTTTTTACATGAAGCTCTACAATAAAATAATTCTGGTACTTTTTATGCAATTGTGAATGCTATTGTAACTTCAGCCACATTAATTTGAATACGTGTACGATATGATGTTATTTTTAACTGTGTAGTGGGAAGTTGAATTAAATTCGCTGGCCTTTGTATTTTTAATTTATCCAAAACCCTTTAAAGCAAAAAAAAAATGTCGGTGGTTGCATCAAGGACCTCTTTTTATAAAGATCTATACAAGTTTGTACAAGACACTGTACTAGTATAAGAGGGTTGTACATCTCGATACCTTGCGTCTGGGAAATTGACAGCAAATGAATGGTCTACCTAATTCAGTTCACTATAAAAATGTATTTTTATTATATCACTAGAATAAAATAAATATCTTCTAAGTATGAGAAAAAATAATATAAAGAGCACAACTTTCTTTAATTATTTCTTTAATAGTTTTATTGTAGTACAGTTGGTGCTCACCTGGTGGAAATAGAGAGTGAAACAGAAAACAACTTCTTGAAAAAGCACCTGTTGGACATAGGAGCGACAGGTAATTGCTAATTCTTGACCAATGAAACATTGCAGTGACAGTTCATGATATATAAAATTCATGTCAGACAGTTTTAATTTATAACAGCATGTGAGGATAGTTGCATCCCTTATTAACACTGTTTAGTCGTCTTTCGATGAAAATTGAATTTAGAAGCACTCTTTCAAGGAAATATTGAGATAAACAATATTCAAGCTCACAAGTCAATTCAAACAATACACATCAAGAGCAGTGTAAACACGGACCTCTAAAAAATTAGAGGTGGAATCAGGTGCCATAGAGGAGGAAAATTCTCATTTTATGATATACTTTTTTTCTTTTATTTCCTTTACAGCGAACTATTGGATTGGTTTGTCTGATACTATACAGGAGGGGAAATATATCTGGCATACAACTCAAGATAACGTGGATTTCACAGACTGGGGAGCGGGTGAGCCTAACGACCAGGGGCATACAGAGGACTGTGCCGAGTTGTTTCATCCGTTCAATTTCCAGTGGAATGATGCACCCTGCAGCGTCAAAAGCAACTTCATATGTGAGAAATTGTGAGTATAAATGCCAGCCATCACAAGCAAGGTTAAGTTGACTTGCATAATACCAACGATAACTTTGACTGGAAGGAGAAATGTTTCTTTTACAAGATTTGTTTTAGATAATGGGATTTTTAATTCATGCAACTAATAATACGAATTCTTTTTTAGAATCACTACGGGAACCAATATCATTGGATAGTGTAACCACAATGAAGTTGTATAAAAGGGCAATGAAAATAACCTGTCCTTTTAATAAATAGATATAGAACAGCACGATAAGTCAATTCTGAATTGTTTTACTATGTGAAAAAAAAAAATCCATGTATGCAACTTGAAGGTTGGTATAATAGAACAGAACAGAACATTTTATTTCTAATTTAGAGCCCATAACAGACAGGGGCAGAACATTACACTTAGGAAATGTTAATTGAAAGCTAAGAAATGTACCGAAAATGTAGTATAAGAATTGGTACTAAAAGTAGTTGACACTGAGAAAAAGTTTACCAACACCCCCCCCCCCCCCCCCCCAACGAAATAGGATTTTCGACTTTGGGCAACTTTTCCGACTTTGGGCAACTTTTCCCTTTTTTTTCTTTTTTTTTTGCTTGTCAATTTTTTTTCTCTGACTTAAAAACGATTATATAATTATTATATAATAAGGAAAAGATAAGCCAATGTATAGCAAAGCAACTATACAATTA
>NW_026937858.1:0-8255 GCF_032062105.1 Saccostrea cuccullata | reverse complement strand
CCTAACGACAGGAAGTTCCGACGACGAACAAAACGTCGCGTCCTGGATAGTGAATGTCACGATCTATAATCCCTAAAAGTTTCACAACGATATCTTTTACCGTTCTTGAGATTATCCGAAGACAAAATGTCATTTTAAAATCAGGAAATGTCCCATAACTTGGCACCGGAAGCGAATTTTCAAAAAATCTCCCGGATATATAAAATTCATATTACGACACATCTTTTCTGAAAATTTAACGCCATTCCACCCAGTAGTCTTCGAGAAATCGCGTGCACAAAATTAGAAAGTCAAAAAAATAATAAAAAGAATAATAATAATAATAATAATAATAATAAGAAACAGTAGAATCACTATAAGGTTTCTGTGAAGACGGAAGACCTTAATAAGAAACAGAGTAAAAACAATATGATCCCCAACTTCGTTTGGGGAACATAATAATAATAAGAAACAGAGTAAACACAATGTCCCCAACTTCGTTTGGGGAACATAATTATTGAGCTTCAGTACGAGACATAACCCTTACATTATTAAATATTTTATGTTAAAGGTGCATATTATCTAAAATCGTTATCTTAAGTTTAAAAACAAACCTTTTTAAAGGCAATTTGTTTATTAATTATATGATGTAACATGTGTATGATTCTACATTTATTTATTGTATGTACTAGAACACGTGTCGTCTGTTATGATTCTATTTAAAAGTCAATAGCCAACAGGTTTCTATTTTTTAACAATACCTGTTGAACAGGTATTCAAGTTAAGCACGAATTTTACTCATTCGAAGGCTTTTCTTCGCCTAAGTTACACCCCCCCCCCTCTCACCTACTCTAGGCCTAAGTGTTAGGATTTAATTTTCAGGACATGTATACGAAGTATGACAAGAACTGTTTAAGATAATGCATATGGTTTTCTGTATAAAGTCATGTCTAATGTGTATTTTCTTTATTTCTTAAAGAAGTGATAAGATTCACGGAATTAGTATGTATAACTTTCCTTCAAGGACGATCACTGGTTGTAGTTGTGCAGTGAGGTCGTTCAGTTCCAATATGTCTACCGTTGCCATGGAAACCTGTAAAAAGCGACAAATTTTGTCCGAGAGTGTTCTCTCTGGTCCCTTAAACGTTCGTCATGAAACTTTTCTTATTTTAATGATTAGTATCTGTAGTTCTGCAACTCGTATTTAAAATTTTCATATAATCGATTATTGCCATGGAAACCAGGTGAACGTTAAAATTCTTTAATTTCGATTTTCTCAATAACTACTCAGGCAATCGTTTTGAAACTTTCAATGTTTATTCCTTGCAATGTGTCAAAGTGATTTCTACTTTCAAAATAATTGTAATGAGTCGCTCACGGTTGCCATAGAAACGAAACAGAAAAAAAGATTCAGATGTACACATGTGTTCTCCAAGGTCTAGGTCAAAGGGTCAAAGTTCGTCGTATCCAATAAAAGTTCTTTTCACAAGGATTACATATTTGAAATACGAAAGCCCTAGTACTTACCGTTCAAACGTTATGGCTATTTACTATGTTCAAGACGCCCCCCCCCCCCCTCTTTTTATGAAGCACACAGCCAAGTAGAATACACAGATATAACATATACAACTTACAAGTAACTTTTTAAAATCTTCATTCATAAAATTCAGTTCCCGTCATGTGATATTTTGCCATCATTCATTCTCCTTCTGTTTTGTCTCTTGAATTTATAAATATTTTATTTTATCTATATAAAAAAAAAAATAACGATTGTCAGCTGCATTTATTATCATTTCGCGTTTTCTTGTATATCTATCACTTGTATATTATTCATTTCATTAGATAGTGCAAGTATAAATTAAAAAATTGGTACGTCATTTCCATAGTTTTTATTCATTCATAAATTCTTTGATCCGCTCCTGATGGTTCGCAAAGCCTTGATCACCACTGTATACAAAACATTCATCTCGCCGAAAATGTTCATGATTCCGCTAAACTGAGAAAGTTCACACATGATTTATTATCTCATAACACACATCAGCTCTCTGCAATGCAGAAATGCTCGAATTGAAGGGGAAAATTCAGGAGTTATTGATGAGAAAAATTCAGGAGTTATTATGTCGCCCCGAACGAAGTCGGGGACGACATATTGATATTGTACGCATGTTTTTTTTATCCAGGCTGTTTCTCGGAGATGGCTGGGACAATCTTCCTGAAACTTTCCTTCAAGGACGATCACTGGTTGTAGTTGTGCAGTGAGGTCGTTCAGTTCCAATATGTCTACCGTTGCCATGGAAACCTGTAAAAAGCGACAAATTTTGTCCGAGAGTGTTCTCTCTGGTCCCTTAAACGTTCGTCATGAAACTTTTCTTATTTTAATGATTAGTATCTGTAGTTCTGCAACTCGTATTTAAAATTTTCATATAATCGATTATTGCCATGGAAACCAGGTGAAAGTTAAAATTCTTTAATTTCGATTTTCTCAATAACTACTCAGGCAATCGTTTTGAAACTTTCAATGTTTATTCCTTGCAATGTGTCAAAGTGATTTCTACTTTCAAAATAATTGTAATGAGTCGCTCACGGTTGCCATAGAAACGAAACAGAAAAAAAGATTCAGATGTACACATGTGTTCTCCAAGGTCTAGGTCAAAGGGTCAAAGTTCGTCGTATCCAATAAAAGTTCTTTTCACAAGGATTACATATTTGAAATACGAAAGCCCTAGTACTTACCGTTCAAACGTTATGGCTATTTACTATGTTCAAGACGCCCCCCCCCCCTCTTTTTATGAAGCACACAGCCAAGTAGAATACACAGATATAACATATGCAACTTACAAGTAACTTTTTAAAATCTTCATTCATAAAATTCAGTTCCCGTCATGTGATATTTTGCCATCATTCATTCTCCTTCTGTTTTGTCTCTTGAATTTAGAAATATTTTATTTTATCTATATAAAAAAAAAATAACGATTGTCAGCTGCATTTATTATCATTTCGCGTTTTCTTGTATATCTATCACTTGTATATTATTCATTTCATTAGATAGTGCAAGTATAAATTAAAAAATTGGTACGTCATTTCCATAGTTTTTATTCATTCATAAATTCTTTGATCCGCTCCTGATGGTTCGCAAAGCCTTGATCACCACTGTATACAAAACATTCATCTCGCCGAAAATGTTCATGATTCCGCTAAACTGAGAAAGTTCACACATGATTTATTATCTCATAACACACATCAGCTCTCTGCAATGCAGAAATGCTCGAATTGAAGGGGAAAATTCAGGAGTTATTGATGAGAAAAATTCAGGAGTTATTATGTCGCCCCGAACGAAGTCGGGGACGACATATTGATATTGTACGCATGTTTTTTTTATCCAGGCTGTTTCTCGGAGATGGCTGGGACAATCTTCCTGAAACTTTCCTTCAAGGACGATCACTGGTTGTAGTTGTGCAGTGAGGTCGTTCAGTTCCAATATGTCTACCGTTGCCATGGAAACCTGTAAAAAGCGACAAATTTTGTCCGAGAGTGTTCTCTCTGGTCCCTTAAACGTTCGTCATGAAACTTTTCTTATTTTAATGATTAGTATCTGTAGTTCTGCAACTCGTATTTAAAATTTTCATATAATCGATTATTGCCATGGAAACCAGGTGAAAGTTAAAATTCTTTAATTTCGATTTTCTCAATAACTACTCAGGCAATCGTTTTGAAACTTTCAATGTTTATTCCTTGCAATGTGTCAAAGTGATTTCTACTTTCAAAATAATTGTAATGAGTCGCTCACGGTTGCCATAGAAACGAAACAGAAAAAAAGATTCAGATGTACACATGTGTTCTCCAAGGTCTAGGTCAAAGGGTCAAAGTTCGTCGTATCCAATAAAAGTTCTTTTCACAAGGATTACATATTTGAAATACGAAAGCCCTAGTACTTACCGTTCAAACGTTATGGCTATTTACTATGTTCAAGACGCGCCCCCCCTCTTTATGTAGCACACAGCCAAGTAGAATACACAGATATAACATATACAACTTACAAGTAACTTTTTAAAATCTTCATTCATAAAATTCAGTTCCCGTCATGTGATATTTTGCCATCATTCATTCTCCTTCTGTTTTGTCTCCTGAATTTATAAATATTTTATTTTATCTATATAAAAAAAAAAATAACGATTGTCAGCTGCATTTATTATCATTTCGCGTTTTCTTGTATATCTATCACTTGTATATTATTCATTTCATTAGATAGTGCAAGTATAAATTAAAAAATTGGTACGTCATTTCCATAGTTTTTATTCATTCATAAATTCTTTGATCCGCTCCTGATGGTTCGCAAAGCCTTGATCACCACTGTATACAAAACATTCATCTCGCCGAAAATGTTCATGATTCCGCTAAACTGAGAAAGTTCACACATGATTTATTATCTCATAACACACATCAGCTCTCTGCAATGCAGAAATGCTCGAATTGAAGGGGAAAATTCAGGAGTTATTGATGAGAAAAATTCAGGAGTTATTATGTCGCCCCGAACGAAGTCGGGGACGACATATTGATATTGTACGCATGTTTTTTTTATCCAGGCTGTTTCTCGGAGATGGCTGGGACAATCTTCCTGAAACTTTCCTTCAAGGACGATCACTGGTTGTAGTTGTGCAGTGAGGTCGTTCAGTTCCAATATGTCTACCGTTGCCATGGAAACCTGTAAAAAGCGACAAATTTTGTCCGAGAGTGTTCTCTCTGGTCCCTTAAACGTTCGTCATGAAACTTTTCTTATTTTAATGATTAGTATCTGTAGTTCTGCAACTCGTATTTAAAATTTTCATATAATCGATTATTGCCATGGAAACCAGGTGAAAGTTAAAATTCTTTAATTTCGATTTTCTCAATAACTACTCAGGCAATCGTTTTGAAACTTTCAATGTTTATTCCTTGCAATGTGTCAAAGTGATTTCTACTTTCAAAATAATTGTAATGAGTCGCTCACGGTTGCCATAGAAACGAAACAGAAAAAAAGATTCAGATGTACACATGTGTTCTCCAAGGTCTAGGTCAAAGGGTCAAAGTTCGTCGTATCCAATAAAAGTTCTTTTCACAAGGATTACATATTTGAAATACGAAAGCCCTAGTACTTACCGTTCAAACGTTATGGCTATTTACTATGTTCAAGACGCCCCCCCCCCCCTCTTTTTATGAAGCACACAGCCAAGTAGAATACACAGATATAACATATACAACTTACAAGTAACTTTTTAAAATCTTCATTCATAAAATTCAGTTCCCGTCATGTGATATTTTGCCATCATTCATTCTCCTTCTGTTTTGTCTCCTGAATTTATAAATATTTTATTTTATCTATATAAAAAAAAAATAACGATTGTCAGCTGCATTTATTATCATTTCGCGTTTTCTTGTATATCTATCACTTGTATATTATTCATTTCATTAGATAGTGCAAGTATAAATTAAAAAATTGGTACGTCATTTCCATAGTTTTTATTCATTCATAAATTCTTTGATCCGCTCCTGATGGTTCGCAAAGCCTTGATCACCACTGTATACAAAACATTCATCTCGCCGAAAATGTTCATGATTCCGCTAAACTGAGAAAGTTCACACATGATTTATTATCTCATAACACGCATCAGCTCTCTGCAATGCAGAAATGCTCGAATTGAAGGGGAAAATTCAGGAGTTATTGATGAGAAAAATTCAGGAGTTATTATGTCGCCCCGAACGAAGTCGGGGACGACATATTGATATTGTACGCATGTTTTTTTTATCCAGGCTGTTTCTCGGAGATGGCTGGGACAATCTTCCTGAAACTTTCCTTCAAGGACGATCACTGGTTGTAGTTGTGCAGTGAGGTCGTTCAGTTCCAATATGTCTACCGTTGCCATGGAAACCTGTAAAAAGCGACAAATTTTGTCCGAGAGTGTTCTCTCTGGTCCCTTAAACGTTCGTCATGAAACTTTTCTTATTTTAATGATTAGTATCTGTAGTTCTGCAACTCGTATTTAAAATTTTCATATAATCGATTATTGCCATGGAAACCAGGTGAAAGTTAAAATTCTTTAATTTCGATTTTCTCAATAACTACTCAGGCAATCGTTTTGAAACTTTCAATGTTTATTCCTTGCAATGTGTCAAAGTGATTTCTACTTTCAAAATAATTGTAATGAGTCGCTCACGGTTGCCATAGAAACGAAACAGAAAAAAAGATTCAGATGTACACATGTGTTCTCCAAGGTCTAGGTCAAAGGGTCAAAGTTCGTCGTATCCAATAAAAGTTCTTTTCACAAGGATTACATATTTGAAATACGAAAGCCCTAGTACTTACCGTTCAAACGTTATGGCTATTTACTATGTTCAAGACGCCCCCCCCCCTCTTTTTATGAAGCACACAGCCAAGTAGAATACACAGATATAACATATGCAACTTACAAGTAACTTTTTAAAATCTTCATTCATAAAATTCAGTTCCCGTCATGTGATATTTTGCCATCATTCATTCTCCTTCTGTTTTGTCTCTTGAATTTAGAAATATTTTATTTTATCTATATAAAAAAAAAATAACGATTGTCAGCTGCATTTATTATCATTTCGCGTTTTCTTGTATATCTATCACTTGTATATTATTCATTTCATTAGATAGTGCAAGTATAAATTAAAAAATTGGTACGTCATTTCCATAGTTTTTATTCATTCATAAATTCTTTGATCCGCTCCTGATGGTTCGCAAAGCCTTGATCACCACTGTATACAAAACATTCATCTCGCCGAAAATGTTCATGATTCCGCTAAACTGAGAAAGTTCACACATGATTTATTATCTCATAACACACATCAGCTCTCTGCAATGCAGAAATGCTCGAATTGAAGGGGAAAATTCAGGAGTTATTGATGAGAAAAATTCAGGAGTTATTATGTCGCCCCGAACGAAGTCGGGGACGACATATTGATATTGTCACTACTGTAACTAAAAAGCACTGAGAATCCAACAAAACCCTGAGGAAGTACTGAGTGGTACTGAGAAAACCCCGAGTTGTACTGAGGCTACTACTGAGAAACTGAGGAAGTACTGAGTTGCACTGAGGTTTTTACTGTGCATTCTGTTGTGCTACTGAGGAGCACTGAGGTTAGCACTGTTGCTACTGTGGAAGTACTGAGGGGCACTGAGGTTTGTCTGAGGGAACTGAGCTGATACTGTGTTATACTGAGGTTTTAACTGAGGCTACTGTGGACATACTGAGAGGCACTGAGGTGTTCAAAACTGAATAATATGAAAATAAAATAAGATAAAGCGTGGGCAGAAAAATACTTGTTTTTGAACCATATCTTCCTTATAGTATAATTATTTCTTTAATCTTTGATTTACAGAACCACCAATAATATTCCATGACTTACAGTAGTATATAATTTTAGTGCGTATCTTTCATTTTATTTTCATATTCTCAAGTCTAATATTCAAGAAACATTTGCATGCATTTGTCGAGTTTGCAATTATTGTCTGTAACAATAAATATTGCTACACTAGGTAATATTTTTTTTTATAAAAAATGGAATTGTTAAAATATATATTACACATAATTTCTTTGTAAAGACTACTCTCGCATGAATTGAAAATACTTGTTATGCTCATCTATTTGATATGGTGTGTGTCGACCTTATTTGAATCTCATTTCATTTTATGAGTTAAAATTGCGGGAGTATTAAAAACTCCTTAATTTTCCAAATGTCTCCTATTTTTACTGGTAATTTCATTTTCTGGGGGAAACTAGAGTTTCTCTAGTCTTCTTTTTAAGCTAAGCTGGTACAAAACAATTATCTAATACCCGGGGGTATTTTGCTATGATAACTAATTTTAACTGCGTTGTATTTGTTTTCTTTAAACGATCAAAATTGCACAGTTATAATTACCACATATGCTTCAGATACAGAGTAAAGAGGACAGCAGGTTTTCCAGGGAACTTGAAGGCAAACATTTGGATCGTGACATCAGAACAATGTATTTCCGTATAATTGAAAGTTCCGTCTTAATATGTTTTAATTGGTTTTAAAAAGCATTTTCTTGACAATGCATATTTTGAAAAAGATATCAAAAGATTTGACTTAAATTTATCATGAACTTAATTTGTCAGCTAGTTTAATTCTGTGTATTCTGCAAAGCAAAGTTAAATTAAATTGACACTTTTTATATTCTATTTTCGACAAAATTGTATTACATGTATGAAATTAAATAGAAATTGATATAGAGAAGCTTTTTTCATAGAAAC
>NW_026937857.1:60000-81253 GCF_032062105.1 Saccostrea cuccullata | reverse complement strand
GCACACATGTCAAGTCATATTAATGAAGATCTGGCTAAGCAATTGTGAAAGACAAATATATGAGAATGATCTTAATTTATTTTACACTGTCAACTGTTTCTTTTGAAAAATCTTGTTTGTTCAAAGTGGCGACCTGAAAATGAAGGTATCATATCGTACCTAGCAGTGTCATGGCGCAAGTAAAATCATAAAGCAACACAAATATTCCTCTCTCCTTTCAAAAAATATGTCGGATGGCACTTTAAATACAAAACAACTTTAATATGCAAACTTGTGTCAGTTCATAATTTATATAGGGAAATCCTATTCCTATGAGTTTAGTTCATGTTACAATCGGTCCCATAATTTGTGTAAATAATATTTATAATTGAACATGTTTATTCGCTCTACGGGGCGGGTATTATAATAAGTGTCATCCTCAAATCCCCCCAAGTACATGGAATGCCCGAAAAAAAGGGTTAAGACATAAAATGATATTTTGTAAAGAATAAGTTTACTAGAGATTTGTCATGAGACCTATAGAATATTTACATTACAGGACAGTATTACCTGTTCACGGAGTTTTCGATGTGTGAACATTTCAAGATCGCCATGACCACCCATCTCGTAATTACGTGGTTGGTAGTTTTTCGTTCCACAAGATTATGACCGTCATTTTTATAAGTGGTCATTATTTTTTTTAAATAAACGATGCATCGTCAACCATGGATAGAGAGGAAGAGAGAGTGAAAAAATTTCTCGCCTTTCTTTTTTCAGTGGCGTCCAGTCCCCATTGTCATGCAGACATTATGAAGTGTTTTGAGTGTCCCTCCCAATACACCTTTTGCATCGGTTGCAAAGGAAACATCTATGAAGGAAACAGAACATTTCTTAGATATACGTTATAGTAGCACAATGGAGGCCAAAACCTTTGGAACAAATTTGGCAAATAGTTCTACACAGTACAAATAAATAATTTTGTTTTGAAAAATTGAATTAGGTGCATTAAGTATACTTCGATTACTCTAGCGATCGTTTACAATAATTTGTTCTGACATCCATTTTGTATGGGGTTGATACATTGATGGCAATTTACCACAGTGATATATCGCGTCATTTCTGGGCAAATTTGTTATTCTAGATTGCCGGAATTGGACATTACATAGGGCTGATTAATTTTTTCTTGTTCTTTATTTCTGTAAAACAAGATAGGTGTCAATAAAATGACGGATCTAGATTAAGTACTTGGACATTCTAGTAAAGGCCTCGATTCACTGAATGTAAGGTATTCTATTCAGCTGCGATGACAGTTGTCAATGAGAATGGTGGGGAAAATTGTCCAGATCTTGATTTTATATGGCGACTACAATATTGTTATGTTCTTAAAGCAAAACCTTTGCCGTGTTCTTTGATATTTGGTATGACAAGTCTGTGTGACCTTTTTAACCTTTATCTTACTACTTACCCCTTGTTTGTAGCAGCAGGCTCAACATGTTTGTCCAGAAGCTGCAAGACAACCAATGTGCTTTTCAACTGTCATTCTACGTCATAATTTTTTTGTATTTGGCAGATTTCATATTATACCTTTACAGAGAGTATAAAAAGAACAATTATTGGCACCAGTTACTGTACACGTGCTTATAATTCATAAATTTTATCCAACTATGATGTCCACTGCAAAGACACAGATATTCAGAACGTCGCAAAACGATAGTTTCCAATACAGCATGAAGACATTCACCACAAAACGTTGAAAAAAAATTCAAATAGGTCTATTTTGACATAATATTTTTAAAAGAAATATTTAAAAATTATAGATTATGTTATGACGTAATGTATTGCTTTCATATTTTACTGAATAGATCAGAAGGATTGGAAACAAAGTTTTTCAACGTATACTGGTTCCTCTTCTCATGTGTAGCAATTAATGTACATGCAAAATAAAGCATAAAATTGTAAATTTTACTAGAGAGACTGCATAAGTGAAAATTTTGTACAATAGCATATAGCAATTTAAAATCTAAAATAATTTTCATCAATAAAAGATTTGTCAACGCTTGCTGCAATTTTTATTTCAAAATTCTCTGCTCTGGAAGTTTGAAATATTTAAATGCATATATATGGATTATGCATATGTATGGATTATATCAGATATATCCATCTTTTAAGGGTTTCTGATAGGATACTCTCCTCGTGAACCTTATGAGGAGAGTAGCGTATCAGAAACCCTTGGCTAACGATGCTGGATATGTGTGTGTATTTATGTTTGTGTATGTAACATTTCTTTCAGAACTTTCTATCTTATCATTTTAAAAAACCTTTATGTCTTCTTGGCCCAAATTTGGAAAATAAAATTGTCTTATCTTATAAATGCATATTTTTTCAAAGGCGCAATAGAGACATTAATTTTTTAGCAAAGTCTCATTAATCTGGAAAAAGATGTGTGAAATTGGTTTAACAACTAAAAAAGTCAAAATTCATCCTAAAGCTATAAAAAGTCTGATTTTGGGGGCGAATAAATAAAATTTTCAGGACCCTCTGAGTGCTGTGTGACATATTTTTGTAACTGTCCTCAGCTGATTTCAATTATCACTTTTCCTTTTTGTTTTCCCCAAAAAAGTCAGTAGGGACTAGTTTTGTGATCTATGGTAGGTTGCTTGGTGAGATTTTAACGTTTAATTCGTTAATACACAGTAAAGGCCAATCTTATTCCTTAAGGCCTGATATTGGAGTTGTCTCTTGGCTACACTACTACGCGTGTCAATTTCAATTATGTATATATATTGTCTTTCTTGGCATTTTACTTGCCATTCTGTTTTAATATACAATATATTTAAAGAAAATCATATTTCTTTTACCCAGAGCACTTCTGAGCCACTTCTATCTCAGATCCAGTGAGTTTTATAAAGTCATTTACGTAACAAGTGTAAGGATACGAATTGGATACATGAATTGACTAATTTTGTTTGTGGATGATACACATATAAAATTTCTAATATATTACGAAATTGTAGGATTTTTTCATGCACTTTAAACCTCTTATTTTTTTCTGTACCTCATATAAATCTATACATTTTTTTCATTAAAGAATTTTAATTGAAATGTTGCTAATTTAAATTTTATTTAAAGTCAACATCTCGTACATTCTATGCTCGTTATAATCACCTTTTTAGGGAATTTAACCTAATATCAAGTAGTCGTTTTAGGCTGACTTGTTTCATGTCAGTTATTAAGCCTATTGTTTGTTGTAAATTTGACTACGGAATGTATCCTTGATCAATACCTGGGTGATCGGCCAATAGCGGATGTTTACTCCTCCAAGGCACCTGATCCCACCTCTGTAGATTCCTGGGGTCCGTGTTTAGGTAATGTTCACAGATGCTGAGATCGATCGTTGTTCATTATTTACATTTTTTTTCATTAATTAAAACATTCATTTAGAATCCTTGTTCCTGATTTTTGTGGGGAAAAGATACTTTTGTAGCAAATGGCCTCGGTTCTTTTTTTGTTGTTGTTGTTGTTATTCCAAAGTAAGCACGGTCTAAAGATATTAGGCTGCATATATTTGAAAACTTCGTCCACTTAAATGTGTTTATACGAAAGAAATATGAAAAATGAACGAAAAAATGCAGTTGTGTTCCTTTGTAAGGCTATCATGGGTATAGGAAAGAAAAAAATGTGATTGAATTGTTTTGTCCTTTTTTTAGGGTCCTGTAGGGGCAGGGTAAAAATTTATAGTTGGTTGTATTGTTTTAAGATTTTTTCTTAAAATAAATCTAAACAGGACATTTTTTAAAAAGCTGTGCATGTATAAGATTGTTTGATTCGCTGTAGCAAATTTAACTACAATGGGAGTGAGAATTTATACCTAGGTTAAATGGTCGCTTCCTGTAATTTATCCAATGTGAAGTGCAGTATATGCATGTGAAATACATCGTCCCTTTGTCCCCCGACATTTCCTGAGCGTATGTTTCTGAATTAATATTTTCAGTTGCTTCCATGCCTGGTCTTCAGTAAAGACAAACGGTTCTAGAACAATCATGGTTTGCATTAATTCAGATGCATGATTATATATCTTTAATTTCACAATGGTTTATAAAATTTGCTTTCTCTGAAATAACATTCTTAAATCAAAGTATACAAAGATATATCTTTTTTGTGTGTGTCTGTGTGTCTTTATTTTTTTAATGTCAAGAAATAAAGTTTCGAAATTGGTTAGCATTCGCGACCCCTCCTCAAGTCAAAGCCAGGAATCATTAAAGACTCGCACAGTTTCAATATCAGACAGAATAAAACAAAGAAATCAATAAGAAAAAAGTCATTACACGTGCATCACCAATATCAGTAGATTCGCCGACATTACTGGACAAGCTTTACTCTATTTGTACTAAAACAAATCAGGGACTTGCTGGCTTGCTGTGAACGCCATGACATTTCGCTATTCAAAGATAAAATACATGTAATGCATGCGAATGGATATTATGAAAGGTTGTATAAAACTGAATGCTTCGTCTCACAAGAGCAACACATGGGCTCATCTCCCGAAATGAATGTAGAGATATAAAAAAGACACATTTTAAATAATTCGGCATTCTTAGTGTCCTTGTTTACTACCGCCGGAGTCTGAGACCCGCACAGAAAAGCCAGCATTCCTATCGATCCGAAGGTAGGTGATAAATATATTTCTGATATTAATACTCATAATAATGTAGGCCGCCACGGCGAGGAGAGCGCGAGAGGCGGTTCTAATTATGTAAATTAGTTTTTATCAATCTTGAATTACATCTCTAAACTGCGAAAGAAGGCGCTGATCTGGTCGCTCTAGAATATCAGGTCTAGGGTTATTAAACGGAGAAACTTCAGCTTCAAATATCTTTATAATTTAAAAAAAAAACAATCCCATTCTTTTCTTTGTCTGGATGATATTCACTGAGAGCATTATCAATATTTTACATTATGTATAATAATCAAATCACTACAGACTATTGTCTATTTTTGATGGCACATAGGTATTGCTGATTATAAATAGCATATCTATCTTGTTTCGGAAGAAATTAAAAAAGTTTTTTTTAATTAATTGTAAATATCATTGGTCTTTATACTCCAGACCATCTGTATATTTAAATCAAAAATTATTTGTACAAATAAAATCAAAATTGATGTCTTGAAGTTAAATAAACAAAATTTAAAATAAATCATTAAAAAAATCCAAATGAAATTATTGTTTGTTTATTTTTTTCTGGAAATTGTATAAATTTATGCATATAAAAAAGAAATATTAGTAACTTAGATATGTTGTAAATTCTTATCTATAAAAAAGAAGATATTTTTGTTTTTGTAAAAGAACACATTCATTTAACTTCAATAAAGTTTAATTTTATATCTTCGTAATGTCCCTTAAAAATAAGAATTTGAATACAAAAAATAACCGTAGGGAAATTGACATCGAAATTTAAAAAAAAACTCTGTATACATCCTTTTAAATAAAACACTAAAAGGCATTCGGTAATCATTACGTAATTAACTTCAATTCTTTGTAACCGAATAAATCCAATTTGCTCGCTAAGCTAATCACAAAAGCCGTCCATTGAACGCTGTGTAAATATTTGTTTAAATTATTTCCAATAAATCGATAGCTCGGTATTGAATTCTTTTGAGTCAATATTTTAAGATATCTTTGCGTTGAAGCGATACAATGTAACATGCAAAGGCAGGTTTGAAAGAATTGAAACAAAAAACGGGGGAAAATAAAATGAATTTTTTTAAAATTTAATTTTGTTGTTTGTTTGTTTCTTTATACTCTCTCTCAAAGGTAAATTATAGAATTATGATTTGTATAAATAATTTTTTTTTAATTGTAGAAGGACACAACTATTTTTTTCGGTCAGTTTACTGACTTTTAGAGTTCGGTGAACATTCTCGTTGAGTGTTGTCTTTTTTTTCATCCTCATAAAAATATTGTGAAAATGAATTATTACAAGGTATGATAAACAGATTAAATCATAAAAGTGCGTGGTTATCAGTGGACTTTCTCTAATTTTGACCTTATCATAAAATTTTCCCCCTTAAAACACACCTATCAAATCCATTTTGATATTGATGTTCATTATAATGACATTATATAAAAGTAAAATGCATGGATCAATTCATAAACAAGTTTATGTTAAATCGCCATTGCACGAAAGGCTTTTGAACTGTAAGGAGAAATAAATGATGACAAAGAGAGATATGACTACCTCTAATTACTGTTTATTTTATAAAAAATGATAAATGGAGCGCATGTGTACTAATCTAATAGATAAATAATAAGAAATATAACTTTTCTTTATTACATTTTTATTACAAAATAAAGAGAATATTTTTGTTTTTTTCTTTGAGTTTTCTTATATTTGTAGGAAAATCATCCAAGCATCTATGAATTTGATTACACAATAGCTGGAATATCTTTGTTATTCTGTTATTGACACTGCCAGCTTATGTAGACATTTCATCCTTTGATTATCAGCCTATATTTATTTTTCTCGAATTTATGAGTAATATTATATAAAATGTTATTGCTTTAGATTAAAAGGGAAAATGACAGATATATAGTTTTAGCATGTAAAATGGCGTAATGTTTAAAGTAAATATTACAGCAACAAAGCTTCTTGGAATGTTTTTTGTTACAACAGATAATTAAATCAACAAAGAAAATAGATTCCGTTCCTTTTCTTGTCCAGGCCTACACTGTTTTTATTACCTGTCGATTAGAGTAAACGTCAGATGGGAAATTGAAGCTAATTATGTATGCATAACACGCCTATTTTAATAAAAAATACCTATAGCCGGTGAAGATAAAATTATTAAATATAAAAGCCAATCGGTCTGTTTGCCTAGGCCCTCCTTACATTTAAATTCACACCGCTGTGTAAGCCATCTTTCACTAAAGCGTCATTGCGATAGCCTCGCCAGATAATTGGCATACGGGATCACAACCGATGAAAACCAATCAGATTTCAGCCTCGCGATTTGATTATAATAATCTGAGCGCATAACAATAATCATATTTCTGACATGCGCGTTAAGATATTCAGAAATTGCAACAGTGAAAAAGTTATTTCATTTTGAATGTGAGATACACCATGTCGCGTCGAAAGCAACCCAAACCTAGACACATAGAGGCGGAAGACGAATTAGCAAGTATTTTACAGAATGGTAAGTGAAGTCTTTATTGTTCCCGGACTTTTAAAATTGCAGTCACAGGTGTACACGAGTAATCGCACGCTATTTCTGCTGAGTGCATGAGTATCCTTCCGTTCGGCCATGTGCGTTTTGTTTACCTTTTCACGTTGAATAGTCCAGTGGGACATTTTCTCTGTAAGAAGCAGTAGCATCATTTGGACATTTAACAGATCGCTGTAGTGTATTGGATAGAGTCTGGGTGTATTTACTGTACGTTCAAAAACCATGTTGTTTTTCCAGCCCCAAAATTCCGCGAAAATCCATTGAGGTTTATTTCAAGTAGGTAAGAAATTTAACCTGTGCACTTTTTGGTGTATTAATCTAATTAATCTAATTAATATTAAGCTTCTAATAATTTTTCTTATTCAATTAATCTGGATTAAATATTTTTAAAAAATAAATATTTTGTTACATCTGAATAATCCGCAAAGCTTGCTTTTTAATTTTTTAAAGAAATTAAACTGTATTCTTGTATATACATTAATATCATTAAAAGGAAGTAATTTAAAGTACAGGTTTTGAACATTAAAGGAATGGAAAAATAAACATTTTGAGTAGACGAATCTTGTTAAATTGCCTTATAAATTATTGATTAAATTTAAATTTAATTTTTTGAAATCATATTTTTTATTTTCATTGAAATTCTGAGAACCTAGTTAAATTGACATAAATATTGAAATTGATATTCTTTGATATCGTGAATTTAATAGCAATTTTTCTACTGCCTGCACCTGCTTTGAAGTTTGAATAAGCAATCAATAATTTGTTAAAAGCTGTTTCAATGTATTTATTGGAAAAATTAATAGTAGATTAGACTTGATCCCATAAGAGTCCTTAGGTTTGATGAAATCGTTGTCTATTCCTTATCATTTATTTGCTGTAGAAAGAATTCCCAAATTCTGTATACGTGCTTGAAACTGATAAACAGGGATAATTTTAAAATATAATATCAATTGTGAAGAATTTTGCCAATATTACAAGGGTACTTGAATACGAGTAAAGCATGTCGAACACCGGGTAGAAAGTCTTACTGACATTTACAAATCAAACAAAAGATTATAATAAATCATACGTTAAAATCCAGACTTGGTATCAATGGCTATCTTTTCTATTGAAAATTTGGAGATAGTTGAGAAAACGTAAATTGATAAGACGTTGTAAGCTTCTGGATTAAAGGACAGACTACCGATTGTCGAATTTGTCTGGAAACCTCACAGACTTGGTTGCTATATGGATAAATATCAAATTAAAATATAAAGTTGTGATATTTCCTTTCCCCCCGTCCCTCGTGGGCCTATATTGTCACTTCGGCTATGTATCTCACACTTGTGTCAAAATTTTGTTTATCTGAAAATTCCCCTCTTCCTTTGGTTTGTTCATTTATGAAAATATGTGAGAAAATGCCTGGAAGAAAAAACTGTGTTTGTAAAACTATATAATTATGTTAGTGTAATTATATTGGTTGTAAATTGCTTTATACACTTGTTATTTTCTAGCTTATCTGCTCGGACACCCAAGTTATACCGCCCTGCCTCAGGGTAGATTGGACTCCATACTTTCTCTTTTAAACACTTGTCACTGATTATTTGAGACACATCATATAATTTGTTTGTCTACCCATTCCATTGTGTCAAATTCCTGTCAAAGCATTATCTGATCCAGCAAGTTAATTTTTACAACCCCCCAAAGAACAGTATCAGTATGATTTTTGTAATCAAAGAAATTTGATAAATTTTATTTGCAAGAAAGAGAATAATTTTAATATTTAAGAGTTTTTTTTATAGCAATCTTTTTTTTAATTTAACCTCAAATAAAGTTTAATGTTCAAAAAGAGAATAATATTAAATTTTGTTTGAAATTTTAAGTGTGAGTGTGTGTGTGATGAATTTTTCCTTCACAATCTATTATGCATTCAGTTATGGTCCA
This sequence comes from Saccostrea cuccullata, assembly GCF_032062105.1. Classification (NCBI taxonomy): domain Eukaryota; kingdom Metazoa; phylum Mollusca; class Bivalvia; order Ostreida; family Ostreidae; genus Saccostrea; species Saccostrea cuccullata. Next base: position 72,127 of record NW_026937857.1, on the reverse strand, counting down.
AGTTTTTGCAGGCATTGATTTGTGAAATGAAATGCAAGCAAGATGGATAGGAGACAATAAGACAATATCTATGACATAACAGGCAACTCTTCCCTTCAACCCAGCTGCTTCCCAAAGTCAAACTTGTGAAAACTTTGACAGGCGTTTAGCAGCAACAATTTTAAGAAAGAATGCTGAAGGCTTTAGATACAGCGAGACTGAACAAATAAATGTTATGACTGCCAGAAAGAAAATAAATAGGGGGGATATCTCTGATTTCTTCAATTTAAGTCAGGCTGTTTGCAGTGATTAATGTTGGAATGTTTTTGTTTTTCTAAAACTTAAAAAATGTATTTTAAAAAAGTGAAAGTTTTTCCTGCTAAAAGTTGTTGTTTAAAGTTTTAATTTATAAAGCTAAAAAAAAATCAAAATATTAGAGTTTTCTTTATATTTATTATTTTTTTTTTATATATAAAGAAGATTATATAATATTTCTTATTCATCTTTTAAGCCAGACAAATTTTTCTTTGTTATATAAAAAGAAAATTGGTTTAAAAAAAATCTCATCAGTTATCTCCCTTTCAATTTCTCTTGTCTGTGAATTTCTTTGACACTTTTCATGAAAGATAAATATCTGGGAATAGGATGACAGAAATATTTAATCAGGGGTCAAATGACTTATTTGTGAGAAATTTCCAGTTATTTTGGGCAGGGATGTGTTTAATATGATATGTGGCAAACACATAACATCATCGCCCCGGAATAGCGGGATGCAAAGTACACATATGTCCAGAAATTTATCAACAATCAGCCGTCTCAGGTTATGATAAGACTTTATGAGAAAGACGAGTTTACATCTTTGAATCAGTATTAAAAGAGTGGAGCGGAAGGCGACACATTAAAAATCCTATAGAGAGGGGTTTTCTGGGTGCTTATAATGGTAACAAATGAGGGGATTTGTACAACCAGGAATCACCTTAGCTGTTCTTAATACATAAGTTATAATGATGAAATATTTAAAATGGTATTATGTATCAGGTGGGATTCCTTCAGATCTAGGTCTCTGACAGACCAGCTAGTTATTGGGGAATTTACACCAGATTGCTGTGTTATATTGAAAAAAGGTTAGGAGGGAGGGGGAAAAATTCAAGTGTGATGGGGGTAATTTTATAGTCACTGAAGCAAATATTTCAAATGAGCTAAAAAAATATTAAAAAATAATTCTTATTGTCAGAGCTCAGATAAATCACCAAAAAATGTTATCTTGATCTAGTTAAAAAAAAAAACTTTCAAATTAATAGGAGTAATTGTTTTGTGCTTGAAGCAAGCATGCATGCACATGCACACACATGCAAATTGTATTGAGTCAGTATCTAGATTTTATCAGTTCAGCTGAGATTTTTTATTTTGACTCATTTATTATGATTAACTTCCTTAGTATCAAGACAACAAGTTATGAAATTCATTTAATTTCCGAGGGTGGGTCGGAAGCTGTCACTGATTTCTTTTTATTCGCAAGTCCTGTAGCAATATTTGTAAAGAAATAACAAAGAAATAATCAAATATAATAACTCGCTTGCATGTCTGATATTAATTTATAATCATGACATAAACAAATATAGCATTCATTAAGAAAAAATTAATGTTCTTTTGGAGGAAATAGCGACTTTAATATTTGAGCATATATTCATAACCTATTGATTTTACAACTAAAAAGTACTCAAACTGGCTCAAATTGGAGAGTAAACAGCCAATTATTCACAGAAGCTTTTTCTTCTATAAACTGTTGTCCTCGTGTATACATTAATCAGTCTTTTGCAAATGAATTCTCATTTTTGATGAAATTTTTTTTATTTAATAATTTTGCAATATTTTATTGCAGTGTATTATTGAAAAATTGAAAAATTGAAAACATTTAACTCTGAGTTTAAACTATACTCTTAATTTTGCAGTCTACAGTTGCTTTATAGACAATTTATGTGAGTACATTTTTGTATGTCTTGGGATCAAAGAGATTATTATTGTGTGTGCAGTCAAAATAAAAACTTTCTGGGATTGGTTTGTGGTTAAATGGTTTTGTTTGTGGTGAATTAGATTTTTTAAAATCACATTAACAATCGAGTGATGCCAATTTTAAAAGTCCACACAGGTGGGTGTCATATAATTATTTGTGGCCCAAAATTTGACTTGGGACATCAAATGATTTATATATATTTTGGCTGAATGGGGGCCCATCCTTGACCAGTGTGACTGAGCCCTAATCTTCTTGACCTCCAATGATGAAGTAAACTGGATTTAATGACTAGGTTGTGGGGTGGCCGAGCTTTAATGGTCATTCGAAGAAAAATATAATCCATTGTCCGTGGCCATAATAACCCGAGACACAGGTACACAGCTTCTCAGCTGGGTGCCCCATCATATCGCAAGATATTAAATTGCTCATTAAAATGGACATGTGAATTTTCGAATATAATAGCTGGAGGGTCAGGGCATTGTTGTGACCATGAATAAATTCAGAGATGGTTTCCTGTATTAAGCAAACATAATTCATACCTGGGTACATTCTCTTTGTGGCCATTACATAACAACGGACAAATAGTGTGAAGAAAGTACTGTAATTTGGAGAAAAAGAATGAATTTCAGAAGACGAATAATATCTCCAGGGCAATAATACAGAAATAATAGCTTATTGAAAGTGTTGTATGGGGAGAAGCTTTGTTTGTCAGGGTTTAGATGTTGACCAGAAAGTAGCCTTTGAAGTCGTCATAAACCCCTAAACAAGATTGGATTTGAAATAACTTTCATATCTTTGCCAGATAATAAAAATAAAAACACAGGGAGAAAAAGGGCCGTCAAAAGTAATTGACAGAGCAGAGTTATTCCCCCTATTTGATAATGGCTTACTTCATCCATGACACAAATGACTGCAGGGCTTAGTTCAGAAGAGATTAATTCAGAATCTTATCAGAAGGCACCTTTTTTCTGATTGCTAAATAAGAAACACTTTATAATAGAATTTGTCAGCTTTTTCGGAACTTTAAAGTCGAGGCATAAATGTTTTGCTGTATGGAAACCCTCTATGAATGGAGAGCAATATATATCGGTACTAATCAGACATCGCCTATGATTTAGAGTTTTGCGACTCAATATCATATAATCTCCCTCAAGTATATCTCTCCCGTCCCAAGACAAATTCCAGGGTTGCTATATCAGTGCGTAAACCACATAGAAAGATTTCTAGTTATTATTTTTACCGTTATTTCCAAAAGTGTCATTGGCACAAAAGAAACATTGAAATATACCGGATAAGGTATGACAGTTTCCCCTGGGCTTGATGTATGTATCGTGTACCCAGGCACAAATTTGGGCTACAATTCAAACAGCCGATTAAATTTTGAGTACATGTGTGATATGCATTATAGAATATCATTGATATATGTTTGACGTTTGAAGTGGTGGCAATTTATTACCGCTAGTATCCAAGCAAAAACTCTCTCCCGCTTAAGTTATTGTTCGTCTCATAAAAGAAATTATCATAAATCTTTTGATACCTTTAGAAAAAGAGATGAGAATTTGGCGAAAACATTATAACACTTTCAATAGTTCAGTACTTAATAGATCACTATTCTGATTTTTTCACGACTACCCAGAAATTTCGAGCATGTTGAAATTAACTGAGAAACTGGATAAATTTAAAGAAAAACCGATTTTGAATAGATAGGGAGATTTGTAACTGATTAAATAGGGTTAATCAGGCCAAGCTAATATTTGATACGTTACTTATTATGACAAGACCCTTGATTTAACAAGTTAATTTTTCTTTGTGAATGGATACTGTTAAAGGCAGATTATCTAAAGAATCAAAATAAGTCAATAGATTGTACCAACTCACAGGTGTCTGCTTAAAAAAATCGCCGTTTTTTTTTTTGTTGTTGTCCACTGATCGATGTTTGCACAGGATGAAATGAGAAACGTCAAAAGAAATTTAGTAACCTGAGATAATCTTTCACACTGCTCAGTTAATTGATAGATATAATTAAATGATTGGACTTGCTCAGGTGTAGGGAAATAGATGACAGGATTGCTTCCCTTTGATGTGGGTGTCAAGCAAGATGTCATCATTTAATGCTAAGACAAATAAATTCAAGTGAGCGGGGATTGCCTAAAACTTTACAAATAATTCTTGTGTTTATTTGATTGAGCCCCACTGTGTTATCTTTTATCCCATTTAAAACATCTGATTTCTACTCAATTGTTTTTCCTCAAAACAGAAGTAAATTATTCAGAAGGAAAAATAGGCTTCTATAAAATATATATTAATTTCAACTATTGCTGATTTTTAGGGGGGAAAATATCATTTCCTTAAAGTGGGAATTAGATATTTAAGAACATGCACTTTGCAATTTTTACCTTAGCATGCTAAAACAGATTTAAACTTGTGCTAGGTTATTTGATAATTTCTATAAGTATATGTCAATAAATTTGAATAAATTTCCTAAAGCTTGGCACATATTTATGTAATTTCCATCGCCCGGTTAAATGCAAATATTGATCCATATAGGATGATAGTCTTTCATATTGGTATAAATTATATTATCACGCATAAACTTTGAATTCACAGGTAGATTTTAACTGACCTTTTCATTTTGCTGTGTAAAATTATTCTAAAATTTAATATGATACTGTGTCTTATTTCATGATTTTCTGCCTTGCAGATTTTGATATCCTATCAATGAGCTTTGGATTTTCTGAATTATAATCAACTTCAAAGAAACCAAGATATAAAAATTCCAAATTGCAAATTTAAAACCATGGGTCCCATACTCTGATAAAAGAGAGCAAATATTTGCTTATTAGATATAAAATTTTGCTTCGATCCGTCCATGTAAAGCTTTATTAGGTAATATCAAATTAAAATCGAAACTCTCTTGTTGAATCTGGGGAAGATTTTCTTGTCCAACCCCAAGCCATCATAGATTCTAAGGATTTTCAAGTAGACTTAGAAAACATAATAAAAACCCATTCATTCACATGCAGTATATATTTTCACTTTTCCTGTTTTTGCTTGAGAATGGCACCATTTTTTATTTTTCTTCATCTGAAACTGTAACTGTCGAGATTGATCCGTGATTAACTTATTGGAATCTCTGCTAATACACTGAATTTAAAGCCCGAGTCATTTTAGAGATACTGACCCCATTTTGGAATGTACATCATATCTTTATAGATTTCATGAAATCTCGACCTGTCAGCCCTAATATCCTTTGCATGGTTCAGATAGATGTTAATTGTTTTAATTCAAGTCTTTGAACCACAACACAGAAATTTGATCAATTTGATATAAATATGAAATTTCGGAAAATGACATGTTCATAACGGGGAGAAGTATCGAATAACCAGCTGTGTGTGGTCCCCTTAAACCAATGCCATGGTTCAGACCAGGAGATCAATATAGGATAGATTTCAACATATGAGAAAAAAAGCCCATCATGATCTAATGAGAAATATTTATGAAAAAGAGAGATATGATTTTTTTTTTACTCCCTTCTTAACATATGTTGACTGTTAAATATCTTTGAATTACAATCAATAGATAAAAGGGAATAATCTGTATTTTGACATTGAGCGGTGAGGTTCCAAAAGCTAAACACACAACTACTTCAACAAGAATCAAAGAGGAAGAAAATTGTGAAAGGTTTTATGGCAAACTTGTTATTAATCAGGCAAAGAAAGAGTTTTGAAAATTGAGACGGAATGTAAATAGAAGGGGGTTTGTGATCTTTTTTGTGAACAGCCATGCTGGGAGCAATTAGACACACTGAGGGGATATTTGTCAGTTTCTAGGGAGGGCCACTGAGACTTCTAGGGTCTGGTATCATTCTGTATTTTTTCACCCAGTGGCATTATCACCACCAGTGAAAGTCAGAGCAGCAGTTAGAGAAGAGAATAAAACCCTTATCTTCAAACATCAGCAGCTTTTGCTTGGGTTATGATAGCTAAGTCGGGTTATGATAGCTGAATTGGAATCTGTTTTATATTATTATACGAATTTTGTTTTTGCACCACCTTTTTCCCTCTTTGTTCAATGTAGCTGATTTTAAAGATTTAAAATTGAAAGATGGGCTTGTTACCAGAGTTCTGTTTTGTTTCACTGTCTTATAAATAAGAATTCATGGGATTTTTGGTAAAATTCTTTGAGGACTATATATAAGAATAAAAAGTTGCATGATATTTGGAAAGATTCAATGTACCCTTAAACAGTATCGATCACAATTATATTTATGCACTTTAAATTTTTTTTTTAATTTGCTCTAAGGAAAAAAATTTGTTCATCACAGAGGAAAAAAATATAGAAATTCAACTTTAGTTAAGAGTACAGTTAGTTAGGGTACGTACAAATATTTAATGTGTCCAAATAATGGTCAAATGGTCACTTATTGTATGCTTGCTCAAAAAATATTGATAATGTTTCAGAAAGTGTGAATTGAGGAAAACAGCAGATATTAGGAAAGTTAAGTTTATACAAACTTTAAGAAAGTAAGATGTCAGAGGACTCAATTGAACACATAAATGACATTCTGAGCTTTACTCTCAATGTTTTGGGTTCATAAATTAGTACTTGTTAAAAGTCGAACAGTACAGGAGACCTAAGGGTTTGTGTATAGGAAGAACTTGACCAAATATTTCACGTAATGTTTATTGTAATATTTCTTTTTAAAAAGAATATGAGTTATTGACATAATATATTTGTATAGGTTTAGTCCTATTTAATTCTGTACATGCAATTGACTCAATTCTGGATGTGGAGAAATCGAGAACTTTTCAGGGAAATATGACAACTGTTTCAACACAGCCCCAGAAATTCCAATGTTGATTCAGTGGCCAAATTTTATGAAAATATATTAATATCAATGAAATATTTGTAAAGTCAATAGAGAGTTCTGTCAAGTCAAAGTGAATGTATTCTCTTTAAGTGGGACATGAAAGGGGGATTTAAGTTTGTAACAATGCATCTCCACGCATACATTTAAATCAAATACATTGTCCAAATATTGTCCAATATTGGTTACAGTTCTATAGGTAACAGCTTCTGACTTTTTGAAATGCAACCATTTGACAGGGTAAACAAACAGAAGCGGGGCGAGAGATGAAACGGAACAATTCCGTGGGTCTCGATACTGCCCGATATACGCGTGTGTGTGTCTATGGGAGGGGTCAGATGTTCCATGTTTATTTTCATGACTTAATATGCTCAACTTTTTATTAATAGTCTATTGAAGGCTATTGAAATGTAAAAAAAGAAAGATGAACTAATCTATAAGTTTCTTTAGTCAAAAATACAGTTCAGAAATTGGGTCTGTTTTAAAATAAAAAGTAGAACATTTTTGAAAATGATATTATTAACTGTGTAGAAGGGTTTTTCCTACTCATTTTTCAGAATTCTTCATGCACTCCAAAATAAGTAGTTTGTGAGAAAAGATTATATTTTATCCTTTCAAAAGCAATTTTATTCTTGTGCATTTACCGTGAGAAAGTCAATAAGAGAAAATTACTCATGAAACCTTTAATAAGTATTTTCATCGACAGAATATGAAATATGTTATTAAAATATGTCTAAAATTAACATTAACTAATTGATTCAAGGAAGAGATTGAAGCATGTGACTTTAGTTATTGGTAACAAGTGATGCCGAATAAGAGCATGGAAGTCTACACAGCCATAACTACTGGGCATGAAATTTGACATGCCCACACACAGAAAAGCACAATTATTCCATGCAAAAAATCATTTTGACATCTTTTACAACAGTTATAGGTTTGTTTCCACATAAAAATACCATGATAAGCCTTGAAGTATTGTTTTTCTCCTGCTGTCAAAGTTTGCATCCCTCCACAGATAAGTTTGGATACCCCTTTTCAATTATTCCAATGTTTATCAGATGCGATCAGTAACAGAAAAAGAACCTGCCAAAATTTTATCACTGTTTTAAAGTCCCCTTTTCTATTGGTGCAGAAGAGCAAAAAAATATCTTCATGAAATATTTGATATCTCTGAAATCAATCTTAGAAGTTGTCAAAACTTTTCATATTAACACCCTTCCGAATTATGAAATATTTGTTAGTGGGGAGTAGCTCTTGTCAAAATCTTGTATCAGTGTACTTCAAACTGTGTTAGAAAATGAAAGAAGATACTTTTTTGTGACAGTTTTGTTTATTTTGGAGCACTGACATTTTGACAGGATATATATACTTTTGATTTTTTTTAATTGCTTGAAATACTTGACTGAGAAATCATAATAATTTTTTTAAAGTGCCTAAGAATGACAAATGGGTTTTCAAATAAAATGGATTTGAGAGCAGATTATGGAAAATACCTGGTCAGTTTTTATCTTGACTTTTCATCCCTCTGTTCATCCTTGAATGGATCTCATACTTTATATCCATCTGATGGTCATGGCTCTCACAGGGTCATAATTATATGATCACAGGTTGCCCGAATGAATTTCAGGTCGTCCAAATAAAATATCAATTGAAACAAAACTTAATGTGAAAATTGTTTAAGATTTGTTATGATAATTAGTAGAAGTTGTGTTTTTTGTATTAAAAAATGTAAACCAGACATTTTTGGAATGTAAAGATGTCTTCTAGTATTTTATCAAACAAAAATATAAGCAGAATCAGACATGCAGAATGCTAAAGTTTGTAGCTTAAAATATTCATTTTCACTTGCCATGAAGGCTTAAATAAATAGGGTCAAATAACCCTGGACTGAATTAATCAGGTGTTATATTACAGTGGACACCCAACATGGCTGTCTAGCATCATTATGATCAGAAAGTTGTAGGGGAAATGCAAGATGTTACAATGATGATTATTACTATTTATATTTAAGGTGATTGTTGACTAAGTTGGCATATTTTATATCTCAAATAAAACTTTATTAAAGACTTTTAGTAAAAATTGCATCAGCTGATTGATCGAACGCAGATTTGGCAGAAAAAAAAATCTACTCGGCTGTCATGTTTTGAAGGTCTTATGAAGTTTAGTTTAAAATATTAAACATCATTATTAGGCCTTAATATTCCCAACTTGTCCCAGGTCGTCATTTGGGCGAGCCAGACTGAAAATCAGGTCGTCCGAAATCATGTGAGGGTGGAAATGACGAGGTGACGAGCGCGAATGTCGAACCCTGCTCTCAACATAATTATAGACTTTAGGAAAACAGGGCTTTAAAAATGAAATATGAACGAATAATCGGATCACTATTATGACATGGAAAATTACATCCTAAGATTGAATTTCCAAAATAATTTTCTTTTGAAAGAGTTCTGTAGGGACATTAAATATGAATGAACTGATAAAATTTCATGGGAAAATTGAAAGCACTAGGATTCTGGGCAGATCTACTAAGCCAAAAGTACACTAGAAGACGTTTAATAGCCATAATTTTATTATTTTGACATGAATTTTAGGATGGGAGGTGGCCATCTCCTTTTTCATTCTACAGGAGTAGGTCAAGGGTGAGTGCTTCGGCCTTTGTTGTTGATGCATTCCCTTTGTGGTGTTTTGGGACACAATGCAGCGACAGTCAATGATGTTGGTAAAGTTGTGAAATGGTCCATATTTCACTTTTGTCAGAGTTAAGATGTAAAAACTGAACCAGGTAATGAAACAATAGTGGCCAGGTGTGAGAGTGTCAAAAAGCTGAGTGACACTTATACCAACCGCAGAAAAAAAGAGGTAATGAACCACACATACAGGCTTTATGTTTGTTAAGTTTTACTGGTGTTCATATTATTTCTTATGGTATTAAGGTTTAGTGCACATATCTTTGAGGTCTGAGGTATCTTAAGATGGTATTACATCAATTTTTAATCACCATGCTGCTGTTTTTAACAAAATTTTAACTGAAAAAAATGTGAGGTGCATCTCTTTCTGTAGAATAAATAAATTGCTCTCTGTCTGTGCAGCTATTTCTCTGTCTGTCTCTTTATTCATGAATATCATTTTTTTTCCCCTCATTCGCTGTAAATTCATCTTTGCTCTAGGTTTAACAGGTAAAAGAGATTTTGTTGATAGATAATTTTCTAAAGAATTTGGAAGTTTACATGTAGAAATGTTCCAATCTGTAATTGTTAAAAAAATTCAAAGTGTTTAAAAATTGACATTTTCCCCCTAATTTTACTGTTGAGATGGATTTGAACTTTAAGATTAAATAGGTAAATTAAAAAGTACACGTACATCACATGTACTGCAAAGTTTTCCCATGAATCTGAGCAGAGCTTGGAAAGGATCTCCCTAAATTTCATCAGATAGTTAGGAATTACTTGCTTGAATGGGAAACCAGTATCTGGCAGATTCGCTCAATTGAAGACAACATTATTGTATATCCGATTTTAATGAAATCTTGAGGAATATGTTTTGGGAAAGAAAAGATAATGCAGGGAAAGAAGAGGAATTAAGTAAATCAGTCTTAATGCATTTATCCTATATTTCATTGATAAACCAGTAAAATATTTGAGGAAGCCCACTATAAAAAGATAAAACTTTTTTCTTCTCTCTCTTTCTGATTAACATATTGCCTATTCTTTGCTTTAGGGCTGGAATACATCCTTCATTTAAAATATTGTTTATGACTCCTGGAAAAAAATATATGTGAAATAATGCTTTTTGAAAAGAAAAATTTAAATGTAGCTTTTTATCAAGGTTATCTATTTGTATATCAGATAAGTATAAAAATACAAAAATAATGATTATTTGGTATCTTACCATGTGTCACAGGTACAAATACCCTACAGGCATGGATGTAAGATTGCAAAACTGCAGATAAAATTCTGATAAGGGTTAGAACATTTAAGTTATGAATTATCTTAACATAAAAATGATTATATTAAACAAAAAGGACCATAAAAATTGCATTTTTTCCTTATTGCCAAGGGGAGACAACTCAGTCTTTTCACAACAATGCACTTATGAAAGAGACAAGGGCAGACATATGGCATCTGAAAAGTTTTATTTATTTTTTTTTTTAGTTGGATGAAGCATAAGTACACAACTTAGCTTTAAATTTACATGTATCATGTATGGCTATGTCATAAATATGATTTTTGCTGCATTTAATACTTGACATATGGTGCTGTATTTCTATATGTTAAAAAAGAATAAATCGCTTTATTAAATTAATCTGCAACACTCTTATTACAGTATCTATGTTTGTAAATAAAACTCCATAAAAAAATTCTTTTAGAAATTGTCTTCTTTCCTATTTTTCTTTCCTCAGTATTATCTGATATGAATTATCATCTTTGAATTCTTTTCGTAGATCCCGAGCCTAGCCCTGTCACTACTTCCTGTCCGAGTTCTGAAGATGCCCATGTCTGTGGAAAATGTCGGGAGGAGTTCCTAGGATTGGAGGAGTTCCTGTCTCATAAAAAGGTGTGCAGCAGTAAAGTTGTTTTGGTTTACGAGGGTAAAGACAGTGAAAACACTGAAAACAGTGACCCCGACTTTGGTGATCTGAACCCGCCATTAAAAGTTCCGCGATATTCTGACCCTGAGGAGTATAACTGTGGGGGGTCGGACGGTGAAGGAACAGACTTCATGGATAATTTTGATGACGACGAAAATGAAATAATGGATGCCGAGGACCAGGAAATAGCCAATGAGGAGATAGATGAGGACCTGATGAAGATCTCTATGATGAATGCTGCGGCGGCGGCAGAGGAGGAAATCTCTGGGGACAGTGAGGAGGATGAGGAGAACAATAACATGACGGACAGTAAGAGTGAGGAGAAGTGTTCCGAGGACAATAAAGACAAAACAACAGGTGCCCTCCCAGGGCCCCTCATGTTCCCATTCTCACAATTCCTACCCACAAACTCTAATGTCACCTTGGAGCCCATGAATGCCACTCGTGCAGCAGTGGCCCAGTTTGCTGAGAACAATTTAGCACCAGCAGAAATTGCTTTGTTGCACTCCACTCTTTTCAATTTACAGCAGCAGCAGATCTTGCAACTTCAGTTGATTCAGCAACTACAGTTACAAGTAAACATGGGAGGCACCCCCACCACCTCTCCCCTGCCATTTTTGCCACCAGTTTTGCCCTCACAATCATCATCTCAGGAATTCAACAATCCTAAACCTCAGAG
>NW_026937857.1:52500-55000 GCF_032062105.1 Saccostrea cuccullata | reverse complement strand
CTGACATCTGAAAAATCTTATCGCCTGTGTCTTAGAACCTGAGTGATCCAATTAGGAAAGTCTGATGGACAGACAGACAGACAAGTAATCAAATATGACCCAAAATATCTCCATTAAAATTTTCAAGTTCAGAAATAGCTGTGTTTCGTAATCTTCTGATTCATCTTGTAAACTCATTAATGTATACGTAGGGCAGATAAAAGATGTTAAATATTTGTCCGGATAACTTTGATAGTTTGTGATACATGAATATAAAATCTGGGGGCTGCTTTAGGAATATGTATATGTATTTGAGAAAACTAAAATCAATTTTAGGGGTTTGAAAAAAAGAGGTTTTTAAAAGGAAAGTAAGATGCATTTAAATTGTTGAATGATTTGGTTATTTTTATAATTTTATATTTTTCAACATAAATGTGCCCCTTTGGAGCCCCTTGATGATGGGGATAATGTATCTAGAAGGTAACAAGCCTTTATGATATCCAAGGGTTTGTTTAATTCATGACAACTTTCACCTGCGTTTGATGTCATTACTTCAAAGTTTTCTCCAAATTTCAAACAAACTTAGCTAGGGATGTATGATAAAATATGTATTAATAAGGGATTCTCCATCCACTCTTGTTAGCAACTCAACATTTTCTTCAAAGTTTCAAGATAGTTGCCTCAAGATCAGTTGGTCAGAGTTGGTAATTTGAAAAACTTTCAATAAAAACGTGACATTTAATGGTTGGTAATTAGATAAAAGATGATTATTTCTGTCTTTTAGTCTTAGAACATGAGGATATATTTCCCTTTTGTATGTAACAATGTCAATTTGTTTCCAAAATCAATTAAGAAAAAGCATTTAAAATTAAGACATTTGATAATTTTTTTCATTGAATGATCCCCAGACTTATGCATATTGATCAGTCGATTTTGGAGGTTTAAATGTTCCAAATATTAGAAATTGACACCTGTCTCGGCCTGTTCCCCCAGTGATCTGCTTAGTCCTCGTAAAAATGTTGTCCGTAAACAGATATAAAAAAGATGATTTTGATGAGATAAATACATATCTTATGGGCTTTAATTCACACATATGAAAAATAATATCCTTTTTCACACAGGCCTGTCTATTCTTGTTACCAATATTTAACTTCAAACTCAAAGCATTAATTTACCTTGATGGGCTGATGTTAAAGGATATCAAAAATCATGTCCTCTAACAAAAATAAATAACAAATTGAATAGATATGAATTTTAGGATGAAAACCTTCTTTTCATGTTGATTTTGATGTTAGGGAGTCCTTGTGATTAGGATCAAAGTAACCCAAAGTTTTACAAGATTTTTGGATTTCTTTTCTGACAAAAAGATCAAGTACCTGATAGTTCAGTAAAACTGGCTGACCACATGTTACAAGGGACGGAATTCTTTTTCCTAATTCTAGCATTACAGGTAGAAACGGGAAGGGATTTATGATTATTTTGAGGATAACCCCTGTTGCATGCATGATTTTGAATAAGAAGAAATGACACATAGTAAATCAATTTAAATGTTATCATGCATTTTATCAAAGACAAACAAAGACAAAAACATAGCTGTTCTTAGTCATACCTGTCTATTAGTTCATAATTTTTTTTCTGCGGAACAAAAAATTTCTTTTTCTTAATGGGTGGTATAATCTTTTCTGTAAAAAAAACAAGCGATCTTTTATTTTATGACAAATTTTGACATTTAGATTGCAGTTTGAGATATGATTTAAAGTGTCAAAAGTTTCAATCCAATCAAAGAGATATTTGAGCCATTCATCATTGATATTTTATTATTGTCTGACATATTTTCTGATCTAGGCAGGTCCATCTAAGAATCATGCTGGAGATGTAATCAGAGAGGTATTAGAGTGTGTATAATGGGTGATTGGTACACCTTAGTCTGGGATTTCAGAGGAACCAAGATGCTCCAAACCATAAAAACTAAATAAAAATAAAAACACCTAACCCCAACGTCTCTAAAACAATGTCATTTAACACTCACGCAAATTACGAGATCTTTTAAAATATTTAAGATGTACCGACATAAATGTCTTAAACTACATTTATTTTAAAGAAAACCATTCATTGTCAATTATGAGGTATCTGTATTTGGAGATATTTTGGACGACTTTTTCATTTGAGAAAATTGTTTTTGATATGAATTAATATAATTTTGTAAAAATCTACAGAGATGAAAAATCCTGACAAAACATGACCAGAGGCAGATTAAGTTAACGCGTGGCTTATCTCAGAAAAAAAAACTGATATTATATCGGAAGATTTCATTTCATTTTAATGCGACTGCTTCTGTATGGTGAATGTAAAAATGATCATTGATTTCAATAATGTAAAAATGCCTGAGCAGAAAAACAGTTATCTCTCATTATTTCCAATAGTGTGCAACATTACCATACCAAAAGATTTTTCATTTGGTCCCAATCACCTGAAATTAAAAATATATGGCATATGAAATGAGAGAGGAAATTGAAAATTT
>NW_026937857.1:0-47500 GCF_032062105.1 Saccostrea cuccullata | reverse complement strand
TTGCACTGTCATGACTTTAAAAGAATAGAAAGAGAAAATTACCAGCAGTTGGTGTTTGTTGGGGGTTTGGGGAATAAATCGGGCTGCAGACCTCCTCGTTATATATTATAAGACTGACACATCATGAGAGGAGAAAATATGATCAGCGATATCACGAAAATTTTGACAGACTTATAGCTTTAGATTTCAAACTCAGCTGTGTGGGTATGTCATTCAAATCCCTCAAAAATTTACGAGCACTGGAAGAAGGCCATGTTTCCATCATTATTCATAAACAGGCTAGTTATTAGAAGAGATTTATGAGAGACGCTTTTTTTTAAAAAGTCGATGCCAGTATATAATTTTTGCATTTAAGTATTTGAAATTTTCTTTTTTGTACCAAATTTTATTTTTAAAAAATCAATTCAAACTTAAAACTTTTTAAAAATGAAAATCAATTTTCGATAAAATAGAAGATTTTTTTTTTAAATTGTTGAAAGAAAAAATATAAAGAAAAAGAAATGATTTATCATTGGATATAAAAAATATAAAGAAAAAGAAATGATTTATCATTAGATATACTAAAGAAAACATGCTATAAAAAGTCAGACAAGTGGACATTAAGTGAAGGTTCCGTATTTTTCAAAATTGTGACTTGATAAGGGTCATAGTGTACAAAAAAAGCTTTGATCTGATCCAGATCACATATTATGTATGTTATTGTCGAGTGTTTCTTCTCTCTTTGGGCTAAGACTGGAGGCTTAATGATCTGTTAAAGGATGCAATTCTCAGAGACTTTGATATGGTGGAACATATGTTCAAAGGCCATGATTTTTCTGCTAGCTGTTGATGATATAGGTATTGGGATTCTCAGAATGGATTGTTTGGAAATAATCACAAGATACCATCTGCAAGTTGGAGAACTTCAGGCCATTTTGCGGGGTGTTGAGAACTTAGTATCAGATGGACACATCTATTTTATTTTTATAATCATTTTCTACATCAAGTTCCCTGATATTTGAAATATGTGTTTCATATTTCCTCAATAGATTAGCTCTGAATTTAAAGAAGCAATGTTGTCTTTTTTAAGTTGAGTAATATTTGCTTCATATGTTTTTATTTTATCCACAATATAAACATAAAAGTTTTCTTAGCCCATTTCTTGAAAGCTTGATTTCTCAAAGATTCATCATAGCTTGAATCTGACAGATTTTTTGGAAATCTCCATTCTTTAGAAGTTTGGAAGGAAAACAAAAAATCAGTTTTAGCCATGTTAAAATGACAATGAATTTACAGTAAGATTTTATCATTAAATTCACTAGTGTTTTGTCAGCAGTTTGAAGATATAACTGTTCAAGCAAATACCAGAAACTTTTTGGAGAGATTAGCAGAATAATGAATTTTCTTTAGATATTTTCATCTCCCCTAATCACCCCTAACAGATGCGAAGAAATGTCATTTCGGAAATAAAATTCACTATATGATTCATTTTGATGTCAAAATAAATTGCATCTTTCTGGAATTGAATAAACAACTGGGTCATATTTTTGGGATGCCTTGCAGATATAATTCAGGTGAAAAAAATAGGGTTACAAGGGACGTAATTCTCATTTGCCTTTACAGACTCTGTCATTACATACAAAACTTATTGTTTTTTCAATAAATTACCTCTAACTAGACATCCGATGGAATGTATCATACTGCACTAGAATTAAAAAATGGAGGTGAAGAACAGTAAATAATTTACAATGAAAGGTGCACTTGTGAAGATTCCTCAGAATTTTATTCTATTGCTGAAGTTGAACACTTAATCTTCAATCAAGTTTGACCTTTTATCTATTTGCAAAGGTTGATGCTCATTCAGATGATTTTTTTCTCTATATGCAATAATTGAGTATGCATTAATTTGGACAATTTTTTTTTTTTTGCACTCAAACAATTTTCTCTAATGATACAGTAGTTGAGCACTTGCTCAGACAATATAACTTTTTTTATGTTTGCAGTAGTGCAGCAAGAAATTAAATGATTTTTTTTTTAAATTTCAGTGGTTGAGCGTTCGCAGTATGTCAGCGATGACCCATTTTTCCGCCACAAGTGTCGCCTCTGTCAGAAGGTCTTTGGCAGTGACAGTGCCCTGCAAATCCACATCCGCTCTCATACAGGTAAATATAGGTTTATATCCACTTTTAAATAAAGTATCCATTTAGTTTTAGATGCACCAATATATATATCCAGCATTAAGTATAGCCTAGTGCACAATGTAATGGGGTCTGAGAGGTGAATATATCCTTTTGTTCTAAGATGACTGACCTATGTTTAGGTCAGTAACTTTGACCTTTTGGGGTGACCTTTCTGGACAAAGCCTTACATGACATACTGCAATAATCAGCTGATTATATAGACCTGCATTATACCTTATAATAGTGATGGGGTGTTTCTCACCACCCTACAGTACATGTAGCCTGTATGATAACAGCTCTGATTATTAATAAGAGATGAGGTCTTCTCACATCTTTGTTTGAGCCAGGGGATCCTTGTCTGTACCAAAAAGGCAGTGTTGCCAAAACTCTCACAGATAGGTAGAAATAGAGATTGAGGGGGAGGGGGAAGTAGAAACTTAGTCTCTTGTGGTATTGTTTAAATGATTAAAAATATTAATTCTGAATTAAAAATTCTAAATGTAGTAATACAATTGGAATTTGGTAGGGAAAAATTCAAAAACAAATTGTAAATGTGCTTGTTTTCTATCATCATCATAAAATATTTCAGAACCCTTTATATTATGATAGTATCTGTTCATGTACAAAAACCTTTATTAAGCTGGAAGGAACTTAAAATATGCATTTAAAAGTATGGTCCGGGGCTAGAAATTGCCTTTTGATATTAATTAATTTTATTTTCTGCCAATGTGCTGTAGGAAAAACAAGCCCATGGACGTGGAAGTATGATATTGGTTATAAATTCTGTTAATAAATGAGCAATGCAACCTATAACACAAAGCCCATAGGGAATTAAAAACTGTTATATCAAAGAAAAGCAAAAAAAGGATTCAGGATTAATGAAGAAAATGTATGCTTGTTTTATGATCGGGTCCAGGTCTTAAATTGTGCAGTTAAATTAGAACGGTCTCACTTTTTCCTGGGCTGTAATGTGTTGCAGAGCAATTACAGGTGAAGTTATTCCGGTGTAAATCATTTGATAAAGGAGATGATATCACCCAGTTCAAAATTATTAGTTCCATAGTCGGCTATGACATCTGAATATTGAAAAATATGATTTATGTCTTCAAGCCTCTTGGAGCGCACAGGTTAACTTTCCATAAATTGATTTAGAAATGATGGGTCTGCTATTTTTATTACGAAAACGTCATGTAAATTTCACTTGTAACTAGCTGCAGAAATGATTTATTGAACATTCACCTACTCGCTTGTATTTGATTAAATATTTCATTTTTGCCATAAAATAATTCTATATAGCAACCGCCATATTTCTTTGGATACATGGATAGTCGTACTCGGAAAGTACGAGACTGATATTGGGAATATATCTATCAAATCTGTCAAGTGTAAGAGATAAGTGGAAGCACTACTTTTAAACAGTTTCAAGAGTGTTCGATTAACAAACAAGAAAAAATTGAAATAAAAAATGAAGATATATTTTCCTGTAGTTTGTATCAGAAGAAATCTAGGTCTTGAATTGCGTATGTAACCATGCCATATGTCCTTTGGCCTCTCTCACAATTGCTTCGCACTATTCGTCTGGGAAAATATTTTATATTGTCATAATTGTATTAAATGGGTACGCGAAAACGACATGTAAAAACCGGAATGTCCAAATTGATGATTTTACAACACTATCAGCAAGGTTCAGTTTGACAATGTCAGTCATAAATTATCAATTTTACGTCAGTATTTCTTAACAATTGTGTGAGAATTGAGTTATAATTCACCTAATATCGCAAACACCGCATCATAATCTTGAGCAATTTACAAGTAACATGGACGCTGCGAGTTCTTCACCGTCCTGTGAATCGAATTAGCAGACGACCCTTGGTGTCATCTGCCGCCAAAATTGACACGACGCAATGAACATGATGAAAAGAGGATCTGCTTTTTTTGTTGTATCGATTCTGCAATTCTTGAAGAAATTTATCTTTTTTGTCCCCAACATTGTAATCTAATTCTTAAACAATTTATGGTTCTTCGATAACTAATGAAACCCTCTTATTCCTGGACAGCCAAGAAAAATCATCCAGTAATTTTGCCAGTAGAAGGTGCAATTTATATTACAGACTTTGAGAATGCAATATCTTTTTTTCTTGTAATCGAATTAAGTGATAATGTCTTCACTTTATTATGAAAGACAGTTTTTTTTCAAATGTGTTGGTCTAGGATTAAGAATTGGCGTGCCGGATTCCTAACATTTCCCTTTTTGTGCGGGTTTTTGCCAATACATCGTGGCATAGTCGCCTGCGTCACAAAATTTATTCCTGCAGAAAAAAGCATAATAATATTATTTCCTTTTAATTTTCTATTTTAGGCCTATACAATATATCATGCAAGTTTTCTTTGTATGTTAATTTTATTGGTTGCTGTGACTTAATTTTCGTTTCGGTTCAGGGAGAAAATGAGTGATTGAGAATTTGCCGGACAGTTTCATTTGAAGCCCATCTTTTAATCACGATTCGCCTTTAAATTTACAAGGGCAGCGCATTACTCAATATTCTCTCTGGACCTTTGTGAAATGCATAGGTCACGGGGATAAGAAAGAATCCCCCTCACACCTGCCGACATGGACCTCGCACAGCTGATTAAAAACTGGACAGACATTAAACCAAGAGACAATTAAATAACGTTTTAACAACTTAAATCTCATTTACTTTCCTTTATTTATGAAAATTTTGTACGCAGTTAAAATATGACCATTCTAGCAATATTTTCTTAAATGCCAAGAGTATCTTTGATGAGTTAGGTTGAAAGAGACGAATATTGGCAGTGTATCGTTTTATGCGAAGGAAAGGGGGCCCTGACAATTATAATTCCTTTTGATTGAATTTTCCTATATGGCAATAACTCTAAAATTTACATTAGAATTATAATATTTCCCTCTGATGTCGAAAGAAGGCTATTTTCAATTTTAAAAAGCTAAGGTTGCCCATTTGTATGAATCAGTACGTACACGGTGAGCTTGGTGTATTATTATCCCAGAATTATGGGATCAGACACCATAATAAAATGTAGGAATTTTCTTATTAAAGAGACATATTAATTTGCTGTTTATCTTGTAACGCATAAGACACGGGATTCCTTCATCTTTAGAGGATTATTCCACAAAACGTTCTTTGGTAATAAAATTTTATCTATCAAGATATTCATCCAGCATTTGTTATCGGGGGACACATTTATAATTTGAATAAATTTGAAGGTTTGGAATTAATTTTGTATTAATATTTTTAAAGAATATTCTGAACAAGTAGTTTCAGATCTCTTGGAATGTATGAGCCAGGAATTTCATGAATCAACTCGCACCTGTGATTTTTTTTTATGATATCAATGGTAATTATACTACAAAATTTGATACATCCTTCTCGACTCATAAATTCAAAAAAGCCGTCTTCCACAAAACCCCTCGGACCGTCATTATCATAAATGTCATTTTATAAAATTGCTTTTTTACAATAGTGGAGGTCAGCCTCACCTCGGGAGAAATTTGACAAAATGATTGCCCCTTTTGTCGGTGCCGTACATAATGACCAATTTTCACTCCAACCCAAGATGAATTTAACACGGAGACGAAGTGACTTAAATATCTTTCCCTTATTATTTATGGCATCAAATAAAATCTGACAGGCTTATAAAGGATTGGATACGGCCAAAGGGATGTTGTATAATTTGTTACGGTCAGTTGAAGCTGACCAATGGTAATTACAGTCCTGTCATGTTCCGGCCTTTGAAGAGTTTGGCTGTATGATTCACAGATGGAATTATCTCTTAGACAAGAATCGAAGAGTTATTATTTTCTCGCCAATTTACGAACTTAAGAAACGGGTCATAAAAAGTCGAAAAATAATTAAAGTCAGACTTGGTCAAAAGAAATAGTGTTATTTCATATCAAAGTGAATGAGAGAAAAGTTGTAAAATTCAATTACTAATATCCCAAACTGAAATGGTCATTTTAGAATCCGGTAATTCGATATCTTTTATGCTTGTGAGGTAGATAGATTTTAGCGCTTGATCAACAAGAATTACATAACTGGTGCTGGAAATTCTTTAGAAATACGTTTAATGCCAGTCATAAACTCATGCCAGAGGGTCAACGACAATATTTGTATATATTTGATTATAGTTTTTAATTCAGATGTGAGGAAATTGGATCAATAGGTAGATATTTACTTAAAGATATTCATTTTCATACACCGTGGTCCGGTTTATAACAAACGCAAACATTTCTTTTCTGAGAGATAATTTAGATAAACACCCGCGACTTACTCCGTATTTTATCTCACCTCTCATAAAAGACCAAAAATTGAAACAAGAATCCATCTGTGTTTGTTCATCTTTAATTAATACATTTTAACCCACCAATCCCTATGGAAAGATATGATGAAAACAATTAAGGGCTTTCTTTTGGAGTGGACATCTGCGTTGTCCATCTCGGTCCAGCGACTGGGGATTTCCCTCTACGCTTCACTGACTCTCAGAAATTATATCACAAAAATGTCGTCTTAACCTAAATTATCAAAATTGCATAAGAGATCCCAGCTTAAGAATTAGAATTATGTGGGGGTTCGAGGATTATAAATATATCATATTAATGTTTGTCTTCCGGCTTAACCATTTCATTCAGCATATCAATTCGTCTTTCATACCTTTATCCTTAATCAGAAGTAAATAGAGGCAGGATAATGAGATCTAACGTAATCAACATGAACAAGCTTACGAGTCTTCTTAATTTTGAATATTTAAAAGAAGTTATCATAATATTAGTGTTATGATTCATTTTGTCTTATTAATAAATGCGTCTCATTTCTTTGGCCCCGCTTTTGTTGGCAGACTCGGTGCTGGCATTCTACAGTTTCAGTTATGTTTTATTGTGAAATAAATATTTATGCCTTTTGTCATAAGAACGTGTTTTTCTGTTATCTTATCGAATTTCGAACCCCTCCTGAAATGAGTCGAACACCGGGGTAATTGGCGTTATTTAATGTCTCAAAGTAAGAAAAATATAAACAACGAAATATTTAAATATAAGAAAACTTTTGATATCAGCTATAGTAAAAGTAAAGTTCAATTCTTTTATTAATCACTAGCGAGAAGAAGTGCCATTTTCAGCACGTATGTACGTTCTGGATTTTAGCAAAGCTCTCTAGACACTTCAGATCACTTTTGAAAATCACTGTTTGATTTATGGCGTTGAAAACCTTGGATTAATTATCCTTCCAAAACTGTTAAATTGCAGCCACGTTTTATTTCAACCTTACATCATAACGCATATGCTGTACATGTGAATGTAGACTAATCATTCCACATGTGAATAGGACAAAAAACAGCTCACTTCCTCTGTAATGTGACGCGCACCAGGGGAAGGTTTATTGTTTAAAACAGGCGGAAAAAAGTAAAATATCCAATTTGAATTTGGTAGTTTTAGATGATTAGTAACAATATGTAATTTATGCATAGTTTATACCCAAACTTGAATTTTCTACACCTTTTCTAAATGAAAGATGTTTTCTTTAATTAAAGCTTGTAAAAATCAAACTATGTTGACAACTGTTTCTTTTTTTACTTTAGGCGAGAGGCCGTTTAAATGCAACATATGTGGGAATCGCTTTACAACGAGAGGGAATCTGAAGGTTCACTTCGAGAGACATAAAGCCAAGTACCCTCATGTTAAGATGAACCCCCACCCTGTCCCAGAACATCTTGACAAAATACCATCAATGCCTCTGATTGGATCCCCTTTCCCAACAACACCGACGCCGCCTCTTCCACTTCCGGGAGGAATGTTCACCTCAGCGCCACCTATGTCAATTTCTTCTATGATGTCATCAATTTACTCCAACTCTATGTTTGGGCCTAGACCAGCACCGCGATTTCCACCAGGACCCTCTCATAGCGGAGAGCAGAGATCCTCGAGTGCTGCATCTTCCTCAAGTCTCTCTCAAACCAGTCCCACACCAACAGCACAGACTGCAAGTGAAGCGCCGGTGCGTAAGTCTCCCAACGTAACTGATACAGCAGTCACTACACCAGCGACGTCTGCTGTGAAGCGCGAGGCACCCAGCCCGATTGAGTCCCAGTCCAAAATGAGTCGTCAATCTAGTCAATTTCCTCTTCTATCACCAGTCCCATCAGTACCACCACCTCCTCTGACGCCATCTGCTGGTGGATACTCATCACGTGATTCAATCTTGCCAACTAAACTGATTGACCATGACGAAAGTCTAGAGCAGTATATGGAAATCGATCGTTCAGAGACGTCTAAGCTACAACAACTCGTAGACAATCTGGAAAACAAAGTATCGGATCCAAACCAATGCGTTATATGCCACCGTGTTCTTAGCTGTAAAAGCGCCCTTCAGATGCATTACCGCATCCATACTGGTGAACGACCATACAAATGCAAGATTTGTGGCCGGGCCTTTACAACGAAAGGAAACTTGAAAACTCACATGGGTGTTCATCGAATGAAACCCCCTATCAGGATGATGCACCAATGCCCAGTTTGTCACAAAAGCTTTACAAACCTATTGGTTCTACAACAGCACATACGAAGCCACGCAAGCTTGCCTGGGATGCCACCGATGCCAGACATGTCTCATTTCAAAGCATTTGGAAACTTCCCGAGACCCATGGAATGGGGTCACCGACCATTTGATCTTTCCTTCAGACCCGGACCTGAAAGGGAACTAGACCTTAGCAAAACATCCCCAACGTATCAGATGAAACGAAGCAAGGAATACGAAGATGACATGGAGGATAGAGATGTTTCTAGAGATATGGATGATGATTACAACGACGAACCAAGTCGTAGCGAAGGAGAGTTACGACAAAATGGCAATGATCATGCAGACGAGACAAATGAGGAGGAAGGCAATGGAAATGATAAAGAAAACCATTTAAAGGATCGTCCCTTACGGCCGGATTCAGCAAAATCTGACAGTTCGAAAGGTTCCGCCAGATCTGCATCTCCAAACACAGATGACGAGAGCAATTTGGGATTTCACTCCACAAGCATGTTTACCCCTTCCTTAGGAATGGGATCGATACCTTCATATAACACTTCTCTCGCTGCACTTGAAGAACGCGTGCGAGCAATTGATTCTTCCATGGCGAGTCATAGATATAATCCGTTCGGTCTTAATGGATTTCCACACCCTCCAATGGAAAAGAAAAAAATGGAAGACAATGGCGATATATCAGACTCAGAGGAAAATGGATCAGCAGATGATAGCAAACCAGGGACGCCAGCTTTGTCCGTGAACAGTGATGGTGGAAATTCTATGAATGGATTCATGATGAGCGGAGACAAATTGACCACTACTTGTAATATTTGCTATAAAACTTTTGCGTGTCGAAGTGCTTTGGACATTCACTACCGTAGTCATACCAAAGAGCGCCCTTTTAAGTGCGAAGTCTGTGACCGGTCCTTTACCACGAAGGGAAATATGAAGCAGCACATGCTAACGCACAAAATACGCGACCTTCCTAATTCATTCAATAACAACAGCAACAGCAGTGAGAATCTGGAAAACGATGAAGCATTTGATACGCTCGAAAACTCCAACGACTCAGTAACAGACGAGAAGAAAACGGAGGACCAACCGCACAAACAAGATTCGCCTAAAGTCAGTGAAAGCAATAACCAGGAGCGACAGAGCAGCGCGCCTTCTGTTTCCAGTAGCAGTGGGAGTAATTATACAAATAGTGGAGGAAGCGTCTCCAATGGTTCACAGGATAACTCCCCATTCCTGCGAAGAACTCCACTGAAGCACCAATGCCAAGTTTGCCAGAAAGGTTTCTCAAGCGCCAGCGCCCTACAAATTCACATCAGAACTCATACTGGAGACAAACCCTTCAAATGCACGGTTTGTGGTAAAGCCTTTACAACAAAAGGGAACTTGAAAGTTCATATGGGTACTCATATGTGGAATAACAGTCCCTCTCGTCGTGGGCGCAGGATGTCCATCGAACCTCCGTTCATGATGACGCACAAAGAGAATCCCTACATGCAGGGAGGCTTTCCACCAAGAGCTCCGGATTTCTTTCCTTACCAGTTTCCACCCTTCATGAATGGCGTCCCCCCTCACAAGATGAACGAAATATCTGTCATTCAGAGCCTGGCTAGTGGTATGGGACACATGCCGACTATACCGCTCAACGCAGATCATCTGACCTCGCCACGACCCAAGCTCACTGACAGTGAAGGAAAAGCTGCGTCATGGAGGAAAAGCGATACGAATGGAAATATTACTTCCTCGGGAGAGCTGGACTTGAGTATGAAAACAAATACATCCACCTCACCAAACAATAACAGTAAACCCTCCCCCACCCCCGGGGACAACTGGAACTCTGCCTGGAAGACCATGTGTCACCTATGTAACCAGAACTTTCCCTCCCCATCAGCGCTAGAATATCACCTTCAGAACTTCCATCTGAAAGGCGCCGAACCACGCCCAAAAAGCATAGTTGCTTAAATACTTAAAAAACGGTGTTGTAAATTATGTTAGGCATTCCACTGTCAGCCAGAACATTATTGTGTTGTTGAATGTTACTGTTTATCATCTGTGAAAAGAGATATGAATGCATCAGAAATCCTGTAAATATTGATAAGAAATCCAAATTGTTTCACAGATAAAAAGGATGGTGCATTTACAATATACATGTAGAGGCATATGTAAGGCTGTAGTATTGTTAGCCGCTATTGACGCATGCATTGAAGAAGTTTCAAAGTCTTGAATTTTTGCAAGTAGTCTTGCGCATGGAAAGTCTAGTCGAATCTCATCGATAATCAAACAACATATCACGTAATATAGTATCTTCTACCTCGTTTTGCTTATTGTAAACATAGGGCGGTGTATTCGATTCATTTTGAGTGGCTATATACGATTGTTATTCTTGGAAAGAATAAGTGCTTGCAATACCTGCTACGCATTAAAATTGATTGATACGCAGTCAATGAATATTAAGCATTTCAATTATCCAAATAAGGGTTATATATACATATATGTTGAATAGTGAGTACATGTATTGTAGTTTAGTACAGTGTTTCGCTTTGTATACAAACCGTTAGTTTATTTGTACATACAGATATTGATTTATATACATATACTGATATACATGTATTGCTTTTTTGTTATTTTATTATGAAAGCTTACAGACTTGTACATTTTATTTTACTTGTTATTTTCTTTACATCAGACAATTTTGTAATTATATGTCTAGCTGTGGTTACCACGTCATCAACTTTGTATGAGAGTCACTTGTAGCTATGGTAACAAGTTTACGGTGCTGCTTAGCATTCTTTTGCCCCCTGCTGACATTATATTAGAATTTTTTGCGGAATTTATTTTTCACCGGTCTATAGTTGTGTGCATGTTTATTTATTGAACAATATTTGTGTCTTCCTTTGTTTCACTGCTGGGGTACAACACACAACCTATCACCCCAATCATCTCCATGCAAACAATGTGCACTGGGAACAAATACAGACTGTAATGTGTAGTTTTAGAGTTTAAGACTAGATCCTGTGTTATTATTTTTTTTCATATGATGAAGTGATAGTTATTTGGTTTATGGAATATGTGATCAAATGAGTTCACTTTAAAAAGGAATTGTGACGCATGCGTGCTGAGTGAAGTTGTCTGAACTTTTGACCTTTGTACAGTATACAAAACGTTAAAGACGCCAGACAGATGGTGATAAAATTTGTGAAATCCATAACTAATCTGTATTGTAGTTGTTCTGAAAACTGTATTTAAAAAGTGATTTTTAGGTAAGGAAATCCATGTTTGATTATTTCCCACAGGTTATTGAGTTCTAGCGTTAGATTTAGGTTCGACACTCTACAAAAGAACGTTATTTGATAACGCTGTATTTTTGTCTGTGATGACATAATTTGAATAATTATAACACTGTACAGAAGTGTCGAAATTAAAGTGTGGATGTTTGGAAAGATTTAGTGATCCCAGGTTACCTGTGTTCTTCATAGATTTTGCCAAATGGCAAAGAAGCAAAATAAAAATATACGTAAAAATATCACTGATTTGTGTTCTTTTTTTTATATGGACTTATGTCGTGGGACAGTAATACCCTGCATGGTAGCTGCACACCCATGTTTGAAGGGAGTCAGATCATCTGAAGAGCCACGCTGCACAAGCATCTTCCATATCCCAAGAAACATCCTTATCCTCCAGTATAAATTATTACAAATGAGAAATAGTTTTTGTAAATTATTTGAAATTATACTATAATTTCACCGCTCTTAATGGACACGATAAAAATTCGAAAAGTTCATGGAAACATTTTTTTTCTGAAAGTTTTTTATCATTTTTTTTGAAAAAAAATGATTCAATTAATTATATATTGATATATACTTTATTTTTTCAATTATGTTTCAAGGAAAAAGCTTCATGCAATAATTTGATCTCACTCCAAATAAAGCGATGGTATGTAGTGTTATAAGATTTTACATTGATTACCCGTGATTTTTAGGTTTATTAAGTAGAATGGAGACTTGGCCTTTTCATATTAAAAAATCAGATTACATGTAATAATCTATTCAGTAAAATAAATATATCATATATTTTTTAAAAAAATTGACATTACTGAAAATATAATTGTGAAAGAAAAAAAAATTACCATGAACTTTAATTTGAAATTGAGAAATACAGGATCTAAAAGCTGATGTTTTCCCCGTTCTTTCACATCTTTTCAATACTGAATCTGTATTTTTCCATTGAGTTGTATTAATTTTAGAACATAATTCAAACTTTATAGATGAAATATATTAACTGAGCAATTCTACGAAGAACATCTAGAAAAAGAAATTAGTTTACTTCAAACGTGAAAATGTTTATTCAAACGTTAACCAAACCTCGGTTTCAAAAAATGATAGCAAAGAGAATACGTAGAAAGAAGAGAACGACATTGTGAAAACAAAGGACAGAGATGTTTGGTTTTCATTTAAACATATAATTCATGACAAATATAAGAATTTCTCTGTGCAAATGTCAAGCAAACAAGTGAAAAAGTTAAGAGAGCAAGATTACATTGGTTCCATTTATTGAATAACAAATGATTAGCAGGTTAAAGGTTAAAGGTTTCCGTAAAAGGTGAAGGTTACTCTGGCAAGTATTGTCAACTTTGCCTTGCGCCTTTTACAGGTATACATGGATACTGTACCTCCAAATCTGGTGAACCTTGACCCTCAAGCAGCTCATATTTCCAGGTCAAGGATATCATCGTTGTTTCTTATGGTCGCCTTAAAACTTGATGGCATAAAAGAATATGTCTAGTCTCCAAGACCATAAATTGAGAACAGACTTAAACCTGTTAAGTTCAAAATAAGTATTCGGGTTTACCTTGATTTCTATTAACCTGCTTGAAAAGTTGCTAGTTTGTATATTTTTTATAACTAAAATCAAGTTATGAAAATTCTTGGGTTTTTTTAAAGACCTATTTCGGAAGTTTTACTGATTTGAAATTTTGGTTTTTAGATGTTCAGTG
Source organism: Saccostrea cuccullata (assembly GCF_032062105.1). Lineage (NCBI taxonomy): Eukaryota > Metazoa > Mollusca > Bivalvia > Ostreida > Ostreidae > Saccostrea > Saccostrea cuccullata. Next base: position 33,794 of record NW_026937857.1, on the reverse strand, counting down.
TATTGTCTCAGTTCATGGTCTTGGGACAAGGTAGTTTTACTATGAGTTCTTTTTTAAAGTAATATGAGTTTTTTATGCCCTCGGAATGGAAGATGCGGAGATATACTTTAATTTTGTTTGTCTGCAAAACATTTAACCTTGCCCATAACTTTTGATTAGGTGAAGCTATGACTTTGATATTTCACTTTATTTTTTGTGACAGGCCCTTCCAGTAGATACCAACAAATTTGACATCTTGACCTTGAAATTTGATCCAATTTTGCCAAAAAATTATCCAACTTTAACCTTGGGTTTTTTGAATATTGTAGTTGATGCTAAGTCTTTTTAACGTCATTTTTAGCTCTACTGGTCAGAGACCAGAAGAGCTTATGCGATAGTAATGCGTCCGTCGTCCGTCCGTCTGTCTGTCTGTCCGTCTGTAAACAATTTTTCAAAATGCTACTCCTCCTACAAATTTGGTCTGATTTCAATATAACTTGGCACACAAGTAGACTACACTAAGATACATAATTCTGTGTATCGGTTTTTGATTTGGATGAACGGTGTTGCCGTGGTTACTAAAAATAGAAATTTCTGTGAAATTCTTTCAAAATGCTACTCCTCCTACAGTTTTGGTCTGATTTCAATTTAACTTGGCACACAAGTAGACTACACTAAGATACATAATTCTGTGTATCGGTTTTTGATTTCGATGAACGGTGTTGCCTTGGTTACTGAAAATAGAAATTTCTGTGAAATTCTTTCAAAATGCTACTCCTCCTACAGTTTTGGTCTGATTTCAATATAACTTGGCACACAAGTAGACTACACTAAGATACATAATTCTGTGTATCGGTTTTTGATTTCGATGAACGGTGTTGCCGTGGTTACTAAAAATAGAAATTTCTGTGAAATTCTTTCAAAATGCTACTCCTCCTACAGTTTTGGTCTGATTTCAATATAACTTGACACACAAGTAGAACACACTAAGGTACATAAATCTATTTATCAGTTTTTGATTTCGATGAACTGTGTTGACGTGCTTCTAAAAATAGAAATTTCTGTGAAATTCTTTCAAAATGCTACTCTTCCTACAGTTTTGGTCTGATTTCAATATAACTTGGCACACAAGTAGACTACACTAAGATACATAATTCTGTGTATCGGTTTTTGATTTCGATGAACGGTGTTGCTGTGGTTACTAAAAATAGAAATTTCTGTGAAATTATTTCAAAATGCTACTCCTCCTACAGTTTTGGTCTGATTTCAATATATAACTTGGCACATAAGTAGACTACACTAAGATACATAATTCTGTGTATCGGTTTTTGATTTTGAACGGTGTTGCCGTGGTTACTAAAAATAGAAATTTCTGTGAAATTCTTTCAAAATGCTACTCCTCCTACAGTTTTGGTCTGATTTCAATATAACTTGACACACAAGTAGAACACACTAAGGTACATAAATCTATTTATCAGTTTTTGATTTCGATGAACGGTGTTGCTGTGGTTACTAAAAATAGAAATTTCTGTGAAATTATTTCAAAATGCTACACCTCCTACAGTTTTGGTCTGATTTCAATATAACTTGGCACACAAGTAGACTACACTAAGGTACATAATTCTGTGTATAGTTTTTCACTTCAATGAACGGTGTTGCCACGGTTACTAAAAATAGAAATTTCTGTTTAATACATTCAAAATGCTACTCCAAATACAGTTTTAGTCTGATTATAATGTAATGTGGCATGCAAGTAGACTACACTAAAACATAAAGAGACTAAATCAAGGATCATTTTTCTATTAATTGCTTTTGAAAAGTTTCAATTCCCAACTGCCTAAGTACTTTTCTCTTCTTTTGCTATAAGTACAAACCAGTAGAGCTTCAGTCTCAACAGAGACTTCTGGTTTTTTTAAATTTGACATAGGTATTTATATTTTTAAACAATTGACCTTGACCTTAGAGTTTGACCCACTTAAAAAATCTTAAGCCTTAGCCATAACTTTTGAAGAGTTAACACTGGAAACTGGAAAGTTCATATTTCACAACCAAATTTCTCTTAAAAAGACCTTTGGATATCCAAAATTTTGACTTTTTAAATGTGACCGTGAAATTTCACCTACTTTCCAAAAAACTTTGACCTTGGCCATAACTTTTGAGCAGTTATGTCACACTTGTATTTCTTATGACAAAGTCCTCTCTGTGTATACCATTAATTTTGAGCCATTAGTCTCTAACCTTGGAGTTTGACCCACTTTGAAGAAACTTTACCCTTGACAATATATTTTGAATGGTAAGATCTTGGGCTTTCATATTTTATAGGTATATTGATCTAGTAGACAAAGCCTTCTTTGGTTAACAACATTTTTGTTCTCTTGACCTTGGAAATTGACATGCATTTGAGAAACTTTAACATTCGCCATAAGCTGCCGTACGAAGGCATCAGTGTTTCACAACCATATTTTGTTCCTTTTTGTTGTTGTCGTTACAAAATTCAAATATTGCTGTAAAACATATTTCTTTGATAATTATGCAGGTAACAAACTTTCATAATAAATAAAACTAAAGCTTTTTAAGCTTTTTAATCTTTTAACTTTTTTTAAAATTCAAAGTCATGAACTGATTGTGACTTTATGCTTTCATAAGTACTTCACTCAGACCATGAAAGGAAGGCCTAGGATACTAGATCTGTTGCGCTACCTACTTTGGCTGGTCCCTTGGTTATTGTACGGGGCAACAAGAAAGAATAAGGTGACTATACTCTGGGTCAAGGTCACAATTCAAACACAAAGGTAAGGAATCAATCCTTACGTCGCAGGTTCGAACCCTATTGTGGGAAGTGGTGACCGCTCCTTCGGATGAGACCGTATAAACCGAGGTCCTGTGTCGCAATAGGTGCTGGCACGAAAAAGATCCCTCCCTGCTCAGTGGCCCTGAGTGCCGAGTATACATGTAGGACAAAATTTGCAGCTCTCCACCGGCAAGTGGTGGCGTCTCCATATGAGTGAAAATTTTTCGAGAGGGACGTTAAACAATATTCAATCAATCAACAAATCACTTCGTTGCAGAGAAGCTAGCTTTCATTATGATTTATTCTGTACAGATTGGTGACAATTTACTCAGGACACCGGTTATAGTAGGATAACTTAAAATAATCTTCACAATCAATCAGTCAATCAAACATAGATAAATCACTGTTGAAATTGAAGTTAATGTCCGACTTGTATATTTCTGGTCATTATACTTGGGGATTTTTTGATGGGGCATGGTGGCTTAGCTTCATTTATATTCTGAATTTTGAAGACGCCTTCGACAAACATATTCAAAGAATTAAGTAAGATGTTGCTATTTCCTGGTCAGATAATTAGTTATAATATTCACATTACTATTAATTCAAAATTAATAATGAATTCTGAGGAGGTTCCAGCTACTCGTGATGGATGATAGAAAGATTTGTTTTAATTTCACTTAAAGCTGCACATGATGTATGCCGTTTAAAACTGCACAGAGTGAACAACCTATCGGTACTCGATCTAAGTAATTCACGATTCAGTGATTCTGCGACGGTCGAAATAAACCCAACTAAACTTTATACAAATTTTGAGTTATTATATCGAAAATTTATTTGGACCACCACGCACCAGAGAGGAAATCAAAGAAAAGACACAAAGTGAAAATTGGGCTTTGATTTTTGAATAGATGTATGACTAGCAATCCTTCACAAGACGCGAAGAAACAAGGGATAATATATAATATGTAGATTTGTCATCCATCATATATGAAACAAAGATCAGAGGAACACGAGTCGCATGACCAGGTTCTCAATGATGGCTTGGCCGTGTTTGACCCAGTGGTATAAATATCTGACTGCTAGGAACAGTGCCTACCATCTCCTACCAGATTCAACAAATATCTTACATTTCCTATGTATGAGATTATTATTATATCAATAAGTTAAGCTAAGCAAAGAAATTAAATAGGAATACGGAATATTCAGTCCACATGATGCACTATATATATGTTAGTACTGCGTCCATACGTGAAATTTTTATAGGTAATATGGTACAAATTTCTTTCTCTCTTTTCATAAAAGAAAGGATTATGTCCAAAGACACAAGAAAAGACTAGCATTGTCTGCAATTCAAATAAAAACGCTTCTTTATAAAATGAAAAGCAATATTGTTATTCAACTACGTGGGAGTCTCCTTATTTTATATATTTATAAGATAAGATATTGGCCTGTGTCGGTTAGGATCTCGCTTGCATACAAAATACTTCATTTAAAAGGAGTTGCTGAGAAAAGGATGAAAGTAAAAATGTCTTCTCCTTCCGGTCCTATCTAAGACACCCCGTGTCACGCAAATTAATTTACCTATGAAATGTCAACACAGTGGCATCTCTAAAAGATACATTTCTTTTGATATCTTTCACTTTCTTTTTTATTTTACTTAAACAGAAACCTCTGGTGATGGACGAAATACCGGAAATAGGTGAAACTTTCTGTACACAGAACCCAGGCCTGTCGCCCACTAGACATCCTGATGTTTCATAAATCATCGGCCAAAATAAACAAAACGTAATTGATAAAAGCTATTATTATACAATGATGCGTTTTATACACGGCGTTCAAATTTCCATTCGTTTTGAACCATATTTTAGAGATATAACCATTCGTGTAGTTTGGCTTAAGGTTCCTGACAACTTGAGCATGCGCCGAACATATTTATGCTTCAATCATCCATTTTATGTTGACATAGCAACATTGTCATGACGAGGAGGAAAGAAAGTGTTCGTTTTAGAATATAAAATCTGTCACATTTTCAGACTGCTGTGGGTAATATCTAAACCCCTTAATACAACGTGGAAAGTTCGACCAAACACTGTCATTTACTTATGACTCATTTCCGTGAACAAAATGGCCAAATATACCATCTTCCGCGTCTTTGCAAGGGATGTATGGAAGTTTGTCAAGAAAAGCCTGCATCAGTTTAAGAACATTGTATGTTTGAGATAAAGATAAATTTAAATCTAAATTTTGTACAATTTTAATTTAAGACATATACAAGTACATGTACATCACCTGAAAATTTTTTTATTGAATAACATTATATGTTTAAAATAGAGATAAATTTAAATCCATGTTTTGTAAATCTTAATTTAAAACGTACATTTGTCGAGTACACGTAAACCTCCTGAAATTTTTTTTTCAGATTCTAAGCTTGAGTACTTGTTCTTTCTAACTTTGTAGAAACCATTAGATCATGCAACATCTTTTTTAACATCATATACATATGTAGAAAATAATGATGTTGTTTTTGCATGGTTAGTTTGTGGTTAGCAGATAAATTGAAGCTGACTGCAATTTTAATCATTTTCAATTGCTTTCAAGTTCCCAAACCAACGATTTAGGAACAAATAACATCATGAATGCTATATTTTTGAAATATTCTGTAAAAAGTGTAGCATATTCTCATAAAGATTTCGACAGATAAATAGCTGTAATCTTTAACACGCTAATCTGTGTAGGACAGAACCATAGTGTTCAAAAGACAAGAAATGGTCAGCTTCTCTAATACTCATGGGAGTTTATTATATTATGTTTGACGTCGATAATGGTGAAAATCTTGGACTGTTGATGTGATAAAAGCTGGGAATCAAATTTCACATGACTGTTTTCCCCTGATAAATGTTCTTAATGTCCGAAAGGCTGGCAAAGTGATCTGTTCCCAGAATATGAATGATATTACTGGAATATTTTGATCCCAATCAAGCCATTACTCATCTATATTACATCTCGGCCCGCTAAAGAAGCAACTATGAATATAAACGATGAATTTATGGAAATTGACAAGAAATACCCCATTAAACACTTCTATAAAGAACGGAATATTTTCATAAAGACGTTTTCGCCAATTTTATATTCTGATACGACAGCAACCAGCCGAATTCCCAGATCTCAATATTTTGCTCAAAACAACTGTTAAGATTATTATGTAAATGGCACACCAATTTGAAATGGTTGCGAGTTCCGCCACGAGGGGAAAGGACGATCTGTGCCACGTGACGATCTAGAAACCCTTTGTTTGAAAATCGACAGTACCTGAATAAAAAAGATAACATTTTTTGGTTAATCTTTTGATGGCATGTCATGGTTCCTTCTGTAATAACTTCCTGTCGACTTGCTCAAAGATGACGCTGTGCTTTCGTAAATTTATTGACGAGTATTCTTCAAATTTCAGAAAGTGTTTTTGCCTTATGTAAAGCAGACAATATAATAACAACTATCTTCATTGTCGTTATAGATACATTTAGTGGTTTATCGTAAGAATATAAAAAATTATTAATAAAAGTAAACACGTAAGCACGCATCACATGAAATAGCAATATTTCATCCAAGGCTAAGCGTAGTGACCCGGATAATAGGATATCGCTACGATTATTTGTGGAATATTAATAACGTTATTAGGTAAAATATTTGTCAATTCTGACACGGCAAATCGAAATCTATGCCCAAATCCCATTAATCGGATATTAGTTATAGAAGAATATCAAAGTTGATTTGGACTCGTTCAGTATTGGCGATCGTGAGAGAGAATATATAAATGCTAAAATTAATGAGGCACCCCACCCAACAGGAAATTGAGGAATATGATGAAGCATGAAATATTGGGGAATATTCTAGATTACAGAGGTTCGTACAATCATAAGCTCGGAAGCTGTTCAGGATCAGTCGTGTGGCAGCATGGGCATTATTAATGAATCCGAGTCTAGAACTACATGTACATGTTATACTTATAGGAGGTCAAAGGGACACGGAGCCAAATATCTGTGATGCGAGAATTGGGTACCAGTACATTATTTATTTCCACCACATACCAAAAAAATTAATTATTTTTAGTTGATAGGACACTTCAGCTTTGAAAATCATACAAAGATCTATCTTCGACGTAAGTGAGTAAAGGCCGCTTCTGTACAGTAAAACACGTTTATAGCGAATTAATCTTTCCCGAATAGAACGCCTTTGATTCGATAGAAATATTTTGCAATGGTTTAACTGTGGACTTCCTCTATGCTATGATATGGACAAACAGCCTATCAGAATAATCTTATCATGATGGATTTATTCAATACCCCAAATACCCCTATCGAAAAATGAAACAAAAACTAAGTATTTTTTAAATGATATTTTTGTATTCATTTTCTTAGACATTTTAAATTTATAAATAAATTAGTCTGAAAAAAACTGGGTGTCACTATGGTATCTTCGCCCCAGCAATAGGATAACTAGGTATTGGGCTTTCGTCATGTACTAGTACTCGATTAGTATTTCGAATCAATGTGATTATTCAAAATAATTTCAATAGTTATCTTGACGAAAAAATTAAACGGAAAATGAATCATGAATTTAAAAGAATGAGAAAAGTCCGCAGAAATCTGAGTTTGTGCTTACATGTGGTAACTATACGCAAACATCTGGGAAACATTGTAATTTTGTATAAAGAAATATAGGTTTTGTTGATGTTATTATAACATGTGCTTTGGAGTGAAATAATTTACTAGCTTGTTTTTTCCCTGGTTTCTTAGATCCCGTTCATGCTGCATTAATATCTTATCGTTCACAGGGAAAAATGAAGACATAGAATATCATTATTATTGAAGAAATAATAAAACCTGTAATCAATTTTTATGTATGGAGTAACCGCAGTCATAAAGGATAAGTCATAAAAAAAGATAATAATTAGTGGGGCTAAATGCCAGGCCAATGTGGCTGATTATTCTTTGGATTGCAAGGAAAATAATGAATCGTTTGATAAAAAATGAGTTAAAAATCTTAAAAACTGTAATATAAATTAATATCCCTTTGTAATCTTAAGAGGGCTTGTTACATGACCTTCATGTATGTTCAAGATCTACATATGAAGTAGAGCAAAGGAAAGGAGTCCTTAAATAAGTACGCATTATATTTGTGAACGAAAAGAAGTTAATCTCAAAAAATCTACGGGCAGTCTATGAACAGAGCTTAGAACATGGAGTGCAGGAAATTCCCGATGTGGGATCAGATGCCTTGGAGGAGTAACCGTCACATCCGCCATGGATATCATATATTGACCAGGTGAATGGAATAATCCGAAGTCAAATTTTAGTATAAATAACAACAGAGTATAACAGCTGGTATGAAATATGTCAGTCATAGTATAGTCCAATGGTACATCACAAGTATTTATTTTACTTTATGTCACAAATGTCAGATCAACTCTTTTCTAACATTGGTAAAGAGTTAAAATATATACATATTTACATTTTAATAGAAATGAAGTTTATCATATTTCAGATGAGATCTTTGATAAGATCTAAATAAAATAAAATCGGAAAATACCCAACAAAATATTCTATACCATGAACTGTGGTTTACTATAGACTGTCGTTAGAGTAAGGTTTTAATTACAATGAGTTGGAAAATTTTGCAACGCGCCATTTGATCAGATAGACAAAGTATTTTAATTCGCAATTCAAGCTATATGTATCCTACATCACAAAGAAATATGAAGAAAACGACATGGAAATATTTTTTTACAAACTTGTGAAAATAGGAATCAGGTGCTACAGAGGAGTTAGCGTTCCCTCTCGATCGGATAAAGTCACCGCGTGACCTTCGTCTTCACCTGGAAGACGGATTTATCCGTAGTCATTTCAATATATAAAATGATGGTTTGTTAATTTGTATTAAATACGTTTGTCACAGACATACTGTTTAAGTTCAAATTGTTTTCACAAAGAAGGCCATTGTATTATGGAATTTGGGGGAAAACTGACTTTAAAATGTAGATACAATTTGGATCATCAACTTATTTGTCAGTCGACTTCCTCCTTTAGAAATTGCATATCAAATGAACTGTGGGATACACATATGCAGGAAATTATGGGGTTTTTTTGCTTCATAAATAAAGAATGTTGGCCAAAGAGAATACAAAAACAAAGTGAACTTGAAATAAAAGATACCACAGAGTCTGACAAACTTCTTTCACTTTTGGAAATTTTATTGTAAAAGGTATTAATAGTATCCTTAATTACAACAAAGCTTTATGACAAACGTGATTACCAACTTGTTTTATCGCCAAGTTTCCTCTCTTATGTATCTTTATCACCTGCAAATGAGGTTTATGACTCCCAGTTGATTCGACACGCATCAGCTTGCTCTACGTACGAACAATTTCTAAAAGGAGGCAAGCTACTGAAAAACAAGTAAATGAAACAAGGATATCAAATTAATAATCTAATTTGAAGTCATCATTCTGTAAACTCACCGGTGGATACAATGAATCTGTCAACATATACAATCTACATTTATCATTAAGTCATATGCTGATTGGATTTTTTTCAAACTAATTGCTAGGTTATTGTTAACACACTGAATTGTCTACGTATTTTCCCGTTCTCCCGGTCATGACAAGGACACGGCGGGTGTGACGGTTCAGCAGGAGATGCACATTCCTCCATGCCACCTGATCCCACCTCTGATGTTTTAGAGGTCCGTGTTTGCTCTGCTCCAGGTTTGTACTGTTTGAACAGACTAATGAGCTTGAATACATAGTGTTCGTTAATATCTCAGTATTTCATGTAACTCAAAATTCTAGTAAAATATGAGACCTATACGCATATGCATTGTAATAGATATTAAAAACTTTGCATGATTTCTTGGGCAAATGCAGTTTAAGAGGATAAAAATATCAAAGACTAAAACTGCAGTGTGATAATACATCGTTTTAAGAATAAGGACAACTTTGGTAAATGACCATAAAATAAGATCTTGATTCAGTGTAGCACAAGATCGTACCCTGCAGTGATCTACAATAGATCGAGAATTTCCCCTCGATTGTGTGAGTCATTGTAAATTTTGCATTTTAATGGGGCTTAGTTTGACGAACAAATCAACCAGTGCTTTAGAATTATTTTTCCATTTACATAACTAATCCCCGAAATAGAGATTTTATTCCGCACAGGACAAAAAAGGGGGTGTGTATAATAATTAAATCGCACATAAAGATATTCGTGCTAATAATTGCATAATATGGTTTGATTTATTGCCAGTTCGTAATGTAAAGCCATAATTTAGTTAATTAAAGTTTATCACCAAATACCAGGCGAAGTCACATTCTACCTTTTCCGACATTGAAATTAAAATGGAATATTGTTACCATAGTTACGGATAATTGAATGAAAATAAATGTCAATTTCGTCTGAGGTTTAACACATTCTATATAATTTGCAACAAAGAATTTGAAATCCACACTTGATATAAGATTAAGAATAATGAAGATATTTACACCAGCTTCCCTTAAAAATGTATATGTATTTAGGATAATGATAATACTAAATTCAAACCCAATGATGTGTACAGACTCCAAACATTCAAAATGAATGAGACCCTGTCCTACAAAGGTCACTATGATGGATAACCAATGACGTCATTTTATTAACAGTTGTGTATTACTATAAATTTTTAAAATGAAATTTTCCAGAGGTAAAGTGAATAAAAATCATTCCGTTTTATTTGAGTTTGAATGCAGAAAACTTGACTTTATGCCTAAACATGCTATAGTTGGCTTTAATGTCGATGGGTATTTCGCGTGTTAATGCAAGCCAATAATTTGATTTATTGCCATAAGTAATGAAAATTAATAAACGAAATGGCAACAGCGGTCAAAATTTCAAATAAACAATGATTAATTACACATCATATTAGAGCTTAAGATAACAAGATTACGTTTCGAACACGCTTCAGGGATCGAGTATTGATGTCTTGGCATTTATTCTGTGAATAGTTTCAAACTTTGACTTGAATGGTCTTTGAACTAATGTAATACGGATATCAGTGATAGGTTTTTCAAAGAATATAATGACACTTGATAGCAATTACATTTAATTAAACCATGCTATTTATCACTTATGCAATAATTTTTTCCTGATAAACCGATACTGAGAATGGTAAAAGGCTATATTTTTATTTTTGATATTTTTGATTCACGCGGAAATATGTAATTTTCTCATTACTCATTTGCAAAAATGTGATGATTACAAATACATCATACAGAATTCAATTTGTTAACACCATGTTTTATAATTTCCTTTTTTCCCACACGCGATTTTCAAACAAATTATCGATATCAAGAATTTAAAAGTACCCGTGTTCATTTTCAATATACGTCTCAAAGCCTGTTGACGTGACGTATTTAAAGATGCATAGCTAAGGCATATAATGTTGAAGTGCTACACACATAAAAAGATTGTCCAGTGTATATGACTTTAAATATGATATTGTGAACTTCGTCTGATCTTGACATCATTGGTTGTACAGAATTCGGCTGCATAAGACAACATTCCGGATTGGACAACAGTTTAATCAATTGAAAGGTACCCAGAGGTAACAGACGAGATATCGGAATACACAGTATCCGGAATATACAAGTTTTACTGTATATATGTATTTTCTAACTCTGAAATTTGTTAACAGTGTTTCACTATACCCAATGTTGAAATAATCTTTAATCAAACTTACATATATCTAGTAAATTTCTAAAATAAAAATTGATATGAAAGTATAAATTTTATGTTTCTCATCGAACTGCTAAAACACAGGTGTCAGTGTATGCTGTATTTCAAAAGTAAAATTCATTAAGGGGGAAGGACCTAGAAGGAGACATAGCATCTTTATTGAAGAGACCGATTTTGGATTGTATTTCATCTCTGTTTTAGACACTTTTCATATGTTATATTAACTTAACGTACTTATTTTTTACCGAATGCACACCTTATTGGTGCATAAATATCATGATTTGTGTACTTTAGAAGAACAGGAATCTGCTTAATCGAGGCGTAATTTTTGTCCTTTAGAGGCTAGCACATAAAAGGAAACGTCGGGGAGAAATGTATTATTATATGATAATAAGTTACAAATGATAAGTGACGGAATCCCTCGAAAAGTGACTTTCTTTTCATGAAAAAAGCCTTTAAATATACGAAGGAATGCATCAGCACGGCGGTCGTGAGATTACAATCGAATATGATAGTGTTTTTCTATTTTTTTATCAAAGCAATTTCATAATTCGATATCTTAAGCTGTTTATAAGGGATAGGAAACCTTTACTTGTAGAGGATAATAAATGGGAATATCTAAGGTAAATGTGCTGAAAATTGCCCAATTCTGATTCAAAGCCCGAGTCTGGAATCTATGTGGCTGACCGTATTTCTTGCTGAAAGGGCAAGGGTCAAAACAAAATTTAAGCATATTTGTGATGTTGGAGCATATCAAATGTTGGAAAATGAAAGACTATAGCCAAGATTTAACCTCACTCAATAGTTAACTTAAAAGAACTACATAAATCTAGTTAAAATGCAAAGGGCATAAGTTACTGAGTGATAGGGGTGAATCGCGATGGTTATGACCTTTGGGGGCATAAACAGTCAAGGGACACTTGTTCATTTTTCAGTTTTCGTATTCCAAACACATCTGTTCGATTAAAATAAATCAATTGAAATGAAATTACACCGGAAATTCTTAATTTACGAACTAATGAAAACATGGAGAAGATCAAAGAGTGAGGACTAGTTTTAACATATTTTTATTGTTCTTCTGAGACGGAACTGTACTTTAAATATATACAACACAGGGCTTGACACGAACCTTACATTCTTTCATACCGATAAAGACGATTCAACATAGAAATAACATGTTAACATCATAAGAAATGTTCTGCTCAAATTGTGAAACACGTTGTCAATTTCTGTTTTGAAAAGTTCCTTTTCATTAATATTTTCTTTTTGAAATTATTTAAACATCATAGGAAGCAAAAATATCATAACTGATTTCCCCCCTTCTCCAAACTTTTGACAGTTATCCTTACATACGTGACTAAATCAACCACATCACTGCACTTTCTACGATATATTATTTTTTATTCCGAGTTCACTTTTTTCATAGAAATAGGGCGCAGAATGTTTGAAAAATAACATTTGATGCAGATTTATTGCCAGTTTCGAAAATTAAATTTGAAAAATTTAGTAAACCATTTTGAACTCCTAACAAAATTTATTCTGGACCCTTATCAAAATGGAGTTTTTTTATCTTCAGTGATCTTGTTTAATGTTTTCATCACAAACGTTATATCTCATTCCTCTGTATATTTTTACATGTTCGTTTTCATTATGAGCTCGATGCGGTATATTGATAAAGCTAAAATTTAATATTACGAGTCTCTAATCTCTATTTGAAAATGCAATATGTCAGATGGATGATCTTTTTCAATCAGACGCTTGCATTTCGCCGTTGTTTACGTCTTTTTCTTTCCCAAGTTGAAGATTTCTCCGATTTTTTTATCATCTATCCAGTAAGCAAGATTCAATGTTATATATGTTATATTATTTAACTGATATAAATTTAGTTCCGTGTTGAAAAGTGCCACGCCAAGAATTTAAGGATTTAGATTTTTTCATACATTTTTGCAGACACTTTATTGTGTCGGAAAGATTCTGTTTGGTCTACTTTCGGTGCAATATATAATATATAACAAGGGGTGCGATATCCTTAAAATCAAAGCTAGTAAAGTGCTACATTTTTATTTGGAAGTGATGCAAAATGACAGTTTTATTAAGTCTTCGACAAACAACAACTCAGGAAATTTTATAATTTTCCAATTAAATAGATGGAAGAATCTTTTTTTTTGATCTTCAGCCTTAAAATACCAGTGAAATAATCCACGCATTAGTAAAGCAAGCTCTAAGCATTAGTATGTATGATGTCGGGTTTCCCTTAGCACTGTATAGCAGAGGTGATTTCCGATACCATTTTCTGATATTGGTAAATTTACACAAATCTGGCATTAAATCTTGTGATGAAAACTTTGAAGAGATGTATCATTTTATTTTATGCAAAGCACCATTACCATACCTTTTTTGATATTTGCTTTCAAACACAATATTGTGATAAAGTGAAGTGAATTAATCTGAAGGTAAATCGCGAGTAAGATCTACCAACCCACATCAACAGCTCCCTCACAACGATCTCATCACATCATTTAGTTTATGAATATGTAGCCTTTTTTATATAAATCTACAACATTTTAGCATCAGCTAATGGGCCTGAACATCTATTTTGAAATTAATTAAAAGGCTGATGAAACAAAATAAAACAAGCATTTCTCATTTTGATCAGATTAGGAGGGGATATTATTGCCACATTTTTAACATGAAAGGCTAGTATAAGGCTTATCTGATTCAGAGCAGTGTTCTTGTCTCTGTGGCGTTTTAGCCCAATCCGTGTACGTACCGCCCCATTTAGTAAAATATGGAAATTATAAATGACAAAGCAACACGTACAAGGCTCAAATATAGGTTCCGCTTTAATTTTGTTAAGTTTTGAAATTACTCTAAATGGGAAATTTTTATTGTGTATTTATTTTATTAAATTAATGTTATCACGCCATTTCTTTATATAAACTTGCAATTCATATTTATGACATGTGAAAGCAGAGAAAATATACCAATGTTTATCAGTTTTTAATTAAAGATTGTATGACTGTTGATTAGTTAAGTATTTGTCTCTATATGTTCAAATTTTGAAGTGGAAGGGAAATCTAGGTTAGCATAATTTATGCTCATTGTTTTTTTATTATGTGTTAGTATAATATGGTTAACACTGAGAGAGAGAGAGAGAGAGAGAGAGAGAGAGAGAGAGAGAGAGAGAGAGAGAGAGAGAGAGAGAGAGAAAATATCAATAAGAATATGAATTGATTTCTTTTATTGAGATTAAGTGAATAATTTTACGATGATTCTTAATAAGCAATGTGCGTGACTTTATGATGTACAAAGCCATCAAAAGTAAATCTGACAAAAAGATCGAATGGTGGAATTGACTTTCGAAGTCATATATTGCAAGTATTAAGTAACATCAAAGCTACAGAAACAAAGCTGACCGGCATATAGCGCTCATTTCCATCCAATATCATAGAGTCATCAGAGGTATTTCTTTATGATATCACATGTCCTCTCTAGGAGTTATTTATCGTTACTTCGAGAAATGCATAAATGTTCATCAAATCGAGACTAGCGGGCAGCGACATCGCATTATTAGTGCGCTCTTTCTCTACATGTATATTTGTATTGGTTATTGCTACTTATCGCTGCCAGAAGTCATGCATACTTTAGGTTTCAGTTTCTTGATTGTCTAAAGGGACCCGTTCTTTGTGTTAATAGACAGATTATGATGTGACGACACATATGGAAGATGTTTGCTAAATTAATTTAAAGTCTTATCGTTAAGTCTGATTTAACATTCTCGTTCTCGAGTTAGCACCTATAACATCCTCAAAAACTCCTATATAGTCAACTGTCTTGGGAACATGTTGATATATGGATATATTTCATGAACATACTCTTTCTCTCTCCTTTCTCTCTCTCTCTCTCCTTAGATAAAACCTTTAAAATTATTAACGTGAAAAACATGCCTTTGGTTTGGTTTACTTTAATTTGTTTATTACATTAATGCTAGACTATTACAACAACAAATACGAATACACCATAGTAAAAAATAAGTAAAACCATATCTCTCTCTCCCTCTCTCTCCTACACACACATATATAGAACAGCTAGTTATAACAAATAATTTTACATCGACTTTATCTTTACAGTCATATGCAGTTTCAAATAGTTCATCATCGTCCATCGTTTCAAAAAATAATAACTTATTCAATAAAGAAGTTAGATGTTCGTATATGTGTGTGTATAATAATGATATATATACGTATAAATGTTTTAAGTAGTACATATATAATTATTACAATGTTATAATAAATAACTTTCATATATATAACGTTTACGGATAATTTTTATGCAAGGATTTTTATTATTAATTTTGAACTTTTTTGTTGAACAAAAATAAATCAGAGAGAGAGAGCGAGAGAGATTGTTTATTTTATGACTATTTATTAGCTTCGGGCATATATTGATATGCCTTAAAAATTCGATTTTCAGGAAAATTAACAAAATTTAAAAAAAAATTAATCAATTTTCTATGTAGGGATATGATTTATATACTTTAGCATTACTGCATATAAACTTTAGGTAAGTTTTTTTTTGTAAGTATAAGTCAAAAAGGTAAATATGCAACAGAAACATCACCAAGTTGTGATACAGATTTACATCCAATTTTCGGTGTGAATATGCGAAGGCTAAAGCTCTCGTAATTCAAAATCATTTCCCAAGATTTGTCAGTTCATTTACTTCTTGACACACCTGTAGTGGCAAATCCTAACACCTTGCCAGGGTCGGCAAGTTTAGTTATTTCTAAATCAAACCATTTCCCCTAAGATCATATAGTGTACGATATGAAAAGAAAAATGTGTTGTTTATACGACGAGGGTTTATGTAAATCTTGATCACTCGGTTCCGTACAATATGTGCACATCGGTAAATGTAATGGAAAATAAAGAAAATTTGAGTATAAACATTCATATCAAATTTTTGCACGAACAATGTGTTGAGATTTCGCAGGCCTGTATATTGGCTTTAATATAAATACATACAACTTCAAACACGTTCGACATTCGTGGAGTTAACAGGGTTATTCCTATCGAATCCGACAATCTTCACCTGCCAGAAATATTAATCAAAAAGAGTCGCTTTTTGTCTGGCCACATGTGCTAACCTACTGTAAATTATATATAAAAAACATTGTAAATAAAGCCGAGGAGTTTTTCTAGAATAAAGGTCTTTATTTATTAATAACACTGTTTCCATTAATTTCAATGAAATTTTTGCAATAATGATGCTCATCAAAGTAACAGTCTTAAGTCACTTTGTATACTCTAACAACAATGGGATATAGTCATGGACAAATTGACAACCAATAAACAATATATAAGAAATATGGAGAAACGAACAAACATCAAGTTCATAAGTCTATCGAAACATTACAAGTTGGGAGCAGAGGAAACACTGATTCCAAAATAGAGGTGGGATCAGGTGCCATGGAGGATTAAGCATCCCCTGTCGACCAGTCACATCACTCCTTGTCTCCTTCGTCATACATAATTCAGCGTGCAAATAATGGCCTAACATTTCGTAGGATAAACGCCAGTCAGCATTTGACGTAATGTCATAGGAAAGCTGTTGTTGCTGTCATAGTATCGACCATAAAATGTGCGAAATGATGACCTCAAACCAAACTGTGAATATCCTTGTCTCATCAACTTGTTGGTTTACAGCTTGCCTCGTTTTTGAAATTGTTTATAACCATACGTAGAGCGTGCTGTTGCGTATAAAATCAACTGAGAGGCATACTCAGGAAACTCCATATGCAGGCGAAAGGGACACTGTATTCGGGGAAAACTTCGCCTCGTTTTATTTTCGCCCAACATGACCTTCCCTGAGTTGGGAGAAATTTAAAACAGGGCAAATTCAGAGACCGCAGTAAAATTTCTCAGAATGAACTTTGACTGGGCGAATTTTAAACGGGTCAAAATTGTTTGCAATTGTGTAAGGGCAAAAATAATTCTGAATACAGTATATTGCTTTTTTAATAAGGGAAGTTGACGATAGAAAATTGATAAAACAGCGATATAATATGTTGAATTGAAGATCGCAGCTAGAATTTTAATTTCGTTTCATATTTCAATCAAAGTTCAAATATCTTTTTAATATCAACTTCTGAGTACCTGTTTAGACAATCAAAATGTTGAATAATTCAAAATCAAAATTTTTGTCCGACCACTTTTCATCTCATTCTGCGAGTGAAACACAGATGATCTTAAATGTTTTTTTTTTTTTTTTTTAATTTAGGATTACACATGTTATTAACAATATTTCTTTATGTTTCAGGAATAAGTAAAATTTTATGCAATTTATATTCTCGTTTTTTTTTTTACGATTTGAAAAACAGAAATGCAGCGGGGTGGATCAAACATCCTTGTGCATGTAAAACTACATATCTGAAATGGTGCACAAAAAAATTATGCTACTGCACGAGTTTTAAACTTTCTGTAGAAGGATACAAAACACAGCTCGAGATCTTTTGCCTTGCATTCAGATTCAATTTGCCAATCAGAAAAAGTTGATCTAGTTCATTTGAATGCTTGATATGATTTTAATTAATATGTTCAAAAACCATACTTGGCCATCAAAGTATTTCCCGTTTTTTATTCTGTTTTCCATTTTTATGACGATAATCGCATTCAATTCTATCGAGTTGAGAAGGTTAAAGGTTTATTAAAAACGATACATTTATGTATATATGAAATCCGTGATAATATTAAAAACCCCATCGATTTTGTATTCACCTATAACGGATGTTTCTTAATGAAAAGTCGAATTTGTTTCAATGAGTAATTGTTCATACTAATTTTGCGCCGTGCAGCCTTTTGTGAATGTAATCACCCTTATCATGCAGTACCGTCAATGGGTTTAATATCACTCACAAAAAAATTCAAATCTCGAGCGATCGGAATCCTGGTGCTACATTACCAATATTTTTACGATCGGATGGCCATATTGAACTTCCATCAAAACCAAATCGGCATTTCTGCCCCTTGAAAAATAGCGAATTAATCACTCAGGAAAAATCAAATTAAAATAATTGTTGATCTTCAACAATAATGTGCAATGCAGTCATATAAAGATGACCCCTTCTATCAAAAATGAACATCGAAAATCCATTACCTCTCTTTTGTAACTTTTCTTTCCAACACCGAGATTAAGGTTGGAATTACAGCAGAGGACATTTTTATTCAAATGAAACAAACCTTATACCATTTAGAGCGCCATATATTTCAGCAAAGTAAGTGACAAAGTTCTCACAGAAGACAAATAATATGGGAATGTGAATTATGGCGAGAAATAGTTATACTTCACTCAAACTCGTTTCCTTCCTGTCATTGAGAAAACACGTCATACAAGATGGCTATTTTGAATATGGCGATATGATTACGACTTGATATATGGCTTTTGGACGAACCCGAGGGAAATGTCCGTTATTGTGTAATTATTTCCATGATTTCAATTGGAATAACAAGCGCTTCCTTTGATATAATATCTCGTCCATAGTTTATATTAAGATGTTTTTTGAAATATTGTTCAGATAGAGTTTGTCAAGCGTCTTAATGACCATGGTAAAATTGAATGACGTAACAACTAATGTCATCACCTCTTGAAGTCATTCTGCCAATATGCAACAGGGGATGTATTAAGATATTTTTTTTTTGAAAAGTAACTTTTAATCAAACACCCAAGAAGATTTTATATCATATTCCCCTATCCTCCAACAAAAAGCCCCTCAAAAAAATTTTCAAAGGACAAAAGAGTAGACAAAGTCACGTTAAGGCATTACCTATCTCAACAGGTAAATAGAAAAAAATGTATTTGAAATTCTATATATTTACTTTACACATGTATGTTATGCATAAAGTATAAATTATGCGAACTATTATTCATCAAATTAGATGGGAAATGGAAGCCAGAACTTTCATTAGATAAAACATTTCTCTTTAATTTCTTTTTATTATGAAAAAAAAAACTACAGAAAGTATATACATGTATCTCCTAATCTTATTCTTTCTCTTCTGACATAATACAGAAAAGCTGCGTGGCCAAAGGGAGGTAATTGAACAAATCTCTTCGTTTTGTAATATTTTCTGCATCTTTAACTGTCGTGTCATTGTGTAATCGGATACACCATATCGCCCCTGCCCTTTCGCTCTCTCCCAATCCGATCTCGCAGACCTTTGACCTCTTCTTGGCTTCTTCTGCTGATTTTAGCGGCATCGGGTCATCTCTGCCGGATTTCTGTTCAATTATGACGATTCCTTTCCCGTCAGATAAAGGCAATCAAAAAATACAGTCCATCGGTCCTCACTTAATATGCATATTAATCCGTTGTTTGTGTGTCAGGCGTCTTATTTGTCAAAATCTCGTTATAGCTCCTCTCCCCAAACTGTCATCACCAGAATCGATTTTTCATCAAGATCCGTGGATTTGATTTGCAATAATTGAAGAAATGTAGAAGCCTTTTAAGGTTACTCCGAATGTCCCGAAATAAAAACGACATATAACGCATTTATTTTTCAGAGAGTAAAAAAGTAGGAAATCGTATTAAAATAGTATTACATAATAATGGTCTGGCCTTCTTTGATGTCTTTATTACGGTAACAAATGGTATCTATGATTCAGAGATATTGATACCGTTACATTGGGTCACATGTGTTCCCGTGGAATATCAGGTGGAAGGAATACCTGGTCTCTTTGCTTTACACGGGGATCAGTGTGAGATTCTCTTACACGGAGACAAAGGGGGAACCCCTCTCCTTCCTCATACCCCCCTCCCCGTCCTCACCGTATACATGTAACACCAGGGTAAAGCCGACGGTTGAACTACGATACAGTAGCTAACAAATGTATCCTATTGTATTCACTTTTACAAACCTTGTTAAACATGCTTGAATGGTCAAATATCCAATTTGTGATTTTTGGAACATGATACATGTGTTCGCTTATAGACTGACTTTTTTCTTGTTTATTTATTCAATAATGATAGCAGGCGTTTAAATTATTATACAATTTGGTCATCAGTGTGAAATCAGAACAATTCTACCTAATTATTGTAAAACATCTGCTATCATCTGATTGTGATCTGAAACTTTTAATGTTCATTAATACAAGAGAAGAAAATCCCATTTCACGGTTGTAGACTGTTTTAAGCTCTCCTGCTCTATCGACCTTAATTTTTTCCTAAAACTGACAAAAAAGAAAATTAATCTTTAAAAATTGATGAAAATTAATTTCAAGAATTCTAAATGTCAACCAAGCAGACGGAATTTGATCATCAATGTTTGTACGTCTACATTCTTATTAATGACATTATTTTATCAACTGCACACGATATCATAAAAGTGAGCACAATGAAGTAAGTTACAATATCGCTCAGTAAATATTTCTACACAAATATCATACAGTAGGAGTATGAATATTTCAGAAAGAATTGTTTCTCTGGGGTAATAAAACAGGTTTTGCAGACAATATCACCTAGATTATTCATAGGCTCGCGTTTCATGTCTCTCTTTCAATGTGAGTAATATTTGGGAAGAGGAAGAGAGACGAGGTTAAATTCTTGATACTCACACAAAGCGTTCTATTCGGATTACGCGATTTACTGAGATGTTGATTGATGAATATTTAACCGATGACCTGCCACCCGCATTGTTTTTCAAAATTCATGACTGACCGAATCTTCATTCACTAACTGAATTTGCAGAATCATCGTACAAAATCATCAATGGGTATAAGGTTTATCGCTGGCTAAGCAACATTGATCTCGTTTTCAAAGACCTAGGTCTCACGTGCAGCCTAGATAAGACCGAGAATGCTCCTTTCTATTCTATTTGATTGACACGAAACAGTCAGAGTGGATTTCCAAATATTTCATTTTATTTCAAAATAAAAGCAATTTATAAAACAAACATTTTCATAAAAATTGATATTTTTGAACATACATGTGTTTTAATGGAGATTTTTTTCCCCTCTGGTTCCAAGAAAGCAAGCTTCGTCTTAAAATGGTGTTATAGTAACAGTTTACTCTATGGATTTAATACGTTAAGTTGTTATACCAAATTAGTTATCGACAAAAACATTTCTTCATATAAAAAGACTGATAAATTATAAATGTTGCCCACCATCAGCACGGCTTATCATATAGACAGCCTTCATTTTTTATCCCTCTTGCCTGATCAGTGATGACTTCCGAAATTGATAGAAAAAATGCATTGATCTTGCATTTTAACATCTGCCAGGACCAAAGAAGCTGAAATATTCTATCATTCTTTTTTCATAAATGTCACAAACAGTCATTAATAAATCTGTTATTGACAATTGTATTTTGATAAATCGCTGCCGATTGCATTTTCTTCATACGGGTCCGTAATTGCTGGTTATTGATAGAATTAACCCAAGATCGCCTTCGCGACTTTTGCACGTAACCAATATCTCACATTGTTACAAATTAATATTGATATTGATGGTTCACTCTTTATTGGGCACAAAAATTTCTCTTGTCGGTTTATAACCAAACCTTCTCCTTTTCACAAATAACGCGAGAGATCGATAGGAGTCAGCGAGAATTGAAGACGATCGGCCATATTGGAATTGTCAGCCATCGCTGACTTGCGCAGTTGACCTCTATAAATTGGCATCATATTGATACACCAGGACAAAATGAAGAACAAATGAAGTTAGAGGTTTATACAGCATGTTCTCGGGTCAAAGATGTCTCCTTTTGAAAAGGATTTGAACTTAAACTGCCTCGTCCGTCGCCAGCTTGAAATATACTTTGACCGGATCATAAGCATTATAAAAGTTTCAGTATACCTTCTTCTCACAAATATTTATCAATAATAAAATAGAAAAGCTGTCGTCATAACAACCATTTTTTCTATTTTAATAAATAATAAGTCTTAAAATTAAAAACATTGAAGAACTGATGTCAGTTTAGAGTAAAGGGTTGTATTTGCATCCAGAAGCCTACATAGTCAGGTATACAGTGTAGAATTTAAAAAGAAACATAATCAATACAAGAAGTTACATAAGCAAATAAAAATGTTAACAATATTTTTGCTACTCTAGTTGGTATTTTGATGTCTTTAGTTTATTAAAAAAAATTAAACTTTGGATCTACTGGTTGATTGTTGTGCATAATGGAAAATCGCCAAACCGAAATGGAGCGATGCATATATGGACATAAGTCATGTATATGAGAATACATCTTTGAAATATGGTGGGGAGCCTTCTGTCAATAAAAATAATTACTTAACGTATATAGCATGACTTTTAGCATGACACAATAAAAGATGAAAATGAAAGTTCTAATTACATTCTTACACCGAGGATAAAAATTGCAGGCCATAAAAACAGTAATAATTTATTCGATTAATTTGCAGAATTCCTGTGGATTCCATTTTCAAATTATACTCATCTGTTGATTAAATCGTTGTCGCTGATGTAAACATAATAGATCAAAAACAAAGATTAAGATCTTACGGAACGAATTTATAAATTTTGATTTCCCAATTGTAAAAAGTGTAAAAAATTACGTTTGAAGTAATTATAGTATAATTAGGCTTGTAGGACTGCAAATCGTCGAGATAAGAAGGTTTTTCCACATTACTTGGTGCTCGGCATTATATATCTGTTGATACTCTTTTGATCTGCTGCACCTAATAATCAAAATTATATGAAATATGTGCTGGCATCACGTCACCATGAGATGGCAGACCCGATTCCACAGAGTCAAAGAGTTGGGTAAAATAAGAGGCGTACCGTTTTCTGCTGTTTGTATCATTTTTACTGCAATAAGGTCTTCCTTCGCCTTTTACTAGATTAATTTTATTCCATTACTTCTTGCCAAATGATAATAAAATGTTCAAAATCAATTAAATTAGAATTTGAAATCTGTTGATTATCAATAGCTGTGGCCTTTATTAATGCAATCAAATTGACAGTTAATGGTGTTTTGTAAATAATGACTTTGACCTGTTAATGAAGTCTATATTTGAAACACATCAAAATGATCATGTTTTTTCTATCCTGTCATCCTGTTTTCGTGAAAAAAAGCACAAAATTACGCTAAATGACAAAACAAAAACATAAAGAAACAACCAAACAAATAGTTGAGACGAATATGTCGAATAAACTAAATTTTACCATAAAAAGAGAAATATTTGTGATAAAAGAGATCTGTCATTAAACAGTGAGCATAAATTCTCTTTCTTTTCAGCCACGTAGCATCATTTTTGAAAGTGGGGGGGGGGGGGCAGCCGGAGAAATTTTTTTTTTGACTTATCTGAAAAAGTTGACAAGCAAAAAAGAAAAAAAAATATTGCCCAAATCCTATTTCGTGGGGGTGGGTGGGTGGGTGTTAGAGACCAAGACTTTTCAACGCCAACTTTTTTCACTACCAATTTTTGGGGCATTCAATACTACATTTCCTTGATATCATTAGCTTTTAGTAAAAAGTGGGGGGGGGGGGGGGGGGCAACCCGCCTTTCAGTACACATTTCCAATAGTAAAAGTAATGTTGGGAAAAAAGTGAAATCATTGAAAGGTTGGTTGCCCCCCCCTCCCCACTTCCTACCACAGTAAGGTGATATCGAGGAAATGTAGTATAGTATGCAAAAAAATTTCAAGAGAAAGAAAACTGGCATTTAAAAAAGTTGGCCACTACCCCACACGTACCCTCACACATGCTACCGTATTTTCTCTAATTCGTGTTGCGAGGGATTTTTTTTTTTGCAACAAAAACACAATTTTACTCTATAGTTTTTTTTAAATTCCAAGTAAATTAAAAGCTTCAACTAGGTTTTTAATAGCATATTCGTTATGATAGGTCCATGTCATAAGAAAGGTAAACCACAGTCTGCTATGTACAGTTTGATTTGTCAATCAGTATAAAATTTGGGCTGTGGTCAGTTTAAATGATTTCTGAATTATAACTGAAATCCAGGTGCCATACTTTTTAGCCATTATTATGTACATGCAACGTTTATATCAGTCTTGGTGTGATGAATAAAAACGTTGATGTTAATTTTCAACAAAATTTAGTTATTGATTACAGACAAAAATCCAATCAATACTGATATACGTCTATTTAATACTATTACATTTAATTAATTTCTCTGTGCTTCAATTTACACAATATGGTATGCAACACTTAGGACTGTATCGAAAATAAGACAATTCGTAAATGGTGACTTCACTGTATGCATACAGACAATTCAAATGTAATTAGTTAAATAATGTATATATGTGATGATGTTAGCAAAAAATTCGAACCTGATTGCATACAAATCAATATTTATACTTGTAAAAGGCATCCTACTGTTTATTATCCCTTCGTTCAGTTTAATATTTGTGTTAGAAGATCACAAAACTTAATTTTAAAGAGAGGCATGCTACTCACCGATAAGTTGATGTCGCAGGGATTTCAATAACCTCACATAAAGTCGTCATTTCGTTAATTTTAGGTAGGTATAATGACCTTGTGTTATTAGCAAAATCCTATAACCTATCATTGGGTCGTATTTGGCTGACTTGTTTCATTCCAACAGGCAGGTCTTTGGTTTTTAGCTCTACTGGTCAGAGACCAGAAGAGCTTATGCAATAGTAATGCGTCCGTCGTCCGTCCGTCTGTTTGTCTGTAAACAATTTTTCAGAATGCTACTCCTCCTACAGTTTTCGTCCGATTTCAATATAACTTGGCACACAAATAGACTACACTAAGATACATAATTCTGTGGATTGCTTTTTGATTTCGATGAACGGTGTTGCCATGGTTACTAAAAATAGAAATTTCTGTGAAATTCTTTCAAAATGCTACTCCTCCTACAGTTCTGGTCCGATTTCAATATAATTTGGCACACATGTAGACTATACTAAGATACATAATTCTATGCATTGGTTTTTGCTTCCGATGAACGGTGTTGCCATGTTACTAAAAATAGAAATTTCTGTGAAATTCTTTCAAAATGCTACTCCTCCTACAGTTTTGGTCCGATTTCAATATAAATTGGCACTATACTAAGATACATAATTCTGTGCATCGGTTTTTATTTTGATGAGTGGTAAGGATCATTTTTCTATTCATTGCTGATTTAAAGTCTCAAGTCCCAACTGCTACTTCCTCTTCCTTCGGTTTAAGTATAAACCAGTAGAGCTACAGTCTCGACAGAGACTTCTGGTTTATACTGGATTTGACTATATTTTCGCTAGGTTTTCGGTCCGCTCTGCTCCCCAAAAATGTTTATTGGAAGCAGAGCGGACCGAAAAACCTTGGCTAGCGAAGATGGAAATTGCTGATACATGTAACTTACAGTGGCCCAATGCCTGCAATCGTGTTTATTACAAGATATACATGTATCCTGCTTATCTTTAAGGACTGAAATATTGATACAATATATGGAAGAGCGAGGTGTTGATTAGCAATTTTTGCTGATACCGTAAATAGAATATAGAATAGAATAGAATAGAATTTATTACCAATATATGTCCACTATTTCAAGTAAAAACAAATTTACCGCTATCAAATCAAAACATATTAAGGTATCAAAAAGGTATATGTATCAAATTCCTTTAGCACATTTAGGTATGTGTTATGCCAAAAAAAAATGAAAAAGGAGAATTTCTCCTGAACAAGTACAAAGTTCTACTGGTCTTTTGGGATGTAAGTTTGTATAAAACATATACTAGTGTTCCAATAATGATACCTTCAAAGTTCATCAAATGATTTTCGCCGTCTATAGATGTTATATTTCAGCACTTTTTATAGTGATCTGAGTTACACAGCCAGAGTTGGACATCATCATGACCGCCTCCCCCTTTGTTAAAGAATTACAGAGAGAGAGAGAGAGAGAGAGAGAGAGAGAGAGAGAGAGAGAGAGAGAGAGAGAGAGAGAGAGAGAGAGAGAGAGAGAGAAAGACAACTCTTACGAGCACATCATTGTTGGAACAAAATAAAAAGAATCTATTTTTTCAATGAAGAAGGCTCAACCGTCCTGTAAGCATCGATAGTGTTAGCTGCAATAATTTAGCTCTCTCCTATTTTTTTCTATCTGATGTTTTCTGTTCTAGCGAGTAATTCCTTTTGTTTCTAAGATTCATAAAAACAAAATGTTTTTGTAAAAAAAAAAGAGAAAGAAGAAAAAAAGTATATGTTCCCACATACACCTGTACATGCTTATGGCCAAGATTAAAGTTTTTTTCAAAACAATGTCTAAAAACAAGGCCAGTGTTGAAACCCAAATACACGTCTCTTTCTGATAGCAGACAATTAGCTACTACACTGTGGGTCTTGTCACAAGAAATATAATTATCTTTGAAAACCCTTGCATTAACATCAGTTCATGATCAATTCAAATGAAAAAAAATATGGTCATGGACTCATGGTTAAAGTTGTCCAGGGGGCATGAACAGACATAGCTGACTAGTGAACTACCTTTTACAAGTGGTACTGCAGGTGTCTTCATGATCAGGCATCCATTAAATGCCACGATGCACAAGAGAACATCTCTTCCCCAAGAAAAAAAGGTGTGAAAAAAATGCCATATTCGTTTTTTTTTCACATAATGAAGAAAATACATCAATTACATAACAATCAGACCCAGAGATACCGTTTTATGATGCCTAACATGCACATGTACTATGAAGACGATCGCTAGCGAGTCATCGAAATATATCACTAGGAAAAAAGTCTGTATTTTGGAAAATTGTAATAATTTTAGATAAATTATTTTAAAAAAAATTAAACACATACATTTCTATAAGAAGTAATACTATATTTTTAAAAAAATTAATTAAAGTGATTAGTCATGATTGTACTAGTATATTTTTATTACCATATACGGATATACCGGGTATACATACAGAATGGGTCAGTGGCTTGAATTAGAGTTATCCTTCTTGCTTCAGCTATATTTGGTATGACGACTATGTAAACAACTACATGGATTATTTATAGAAATGACTTGAATACGGACAGTATTTAAGAATGGACGTCTGACTTTAGTTACTCATCGTCCCTGTTTAACGGTTAAGATGTATGACGAGGTTAAGAATTACCTGAACAGAAGACGAGACGACCGTGGCGGATCCACGCAAAAATCACCTCCCGTGGGCGCACAACCTTCACCATGGGCGTTCCTTCCAGCCACACCCAAGGATAATTTCAATGAGGTCTTTCCTGGAATTCTTTTAGGCAACTAGTAAGTTATATATTTATGTTAATTTGTTATAAATGCCAAAGAATGTACAGTGTATGTGTAAATGGGTATTCCTTTTTCAGTTTTTAGTATTTAGGCATCACGATTTGTCATGGCATGTGTATAATTGAGAAATTGTGATCAAAGTATATAATAATTGTGATCCTAATGTTTCATCATAAGTAAATATTAGTTAGAAGTTCTTCTTTGTTTTTAGTTACATAGCAAAAAATACAGAGGAATTAAAGAGGAAGCGTGTAACCCACGTGGTGAACTGTGCTCAGGGGAGCAAGTTTAATCAGACAAACACGGACGAGGAATATTTTTCCGGGACAGACATTAAGTTTCTGGGGATTAAGGCCACGGACACCCCACGTTTTCCTATCAATCAGCACTTCCAATCTACTGCAGACTTCATTGACGAGGCCCTTAAAGAAAAAGGTAAAATTAGATGAAAAAAACCCTACATGTATGTTTTATTCTAACCATACCAGGCTATTGAAAATCGACATTTTTTTTGTCCATTTGGCATCCACACAAGCCTTTGGAT
Source organism: Saccostrea cuccullata (assembly GCF_032062105.1). Lineage (NCBI taxonomy): Eukaryota > Metazoa > Mollusca > Bivalvia > Ostreida > Ostreidae > Saccostrea > Saccostrea cuccullata. The sequence goes on along the minus strand of NW_026937857.1, from coordinate 5,480 downwards.
CGCGTTTAGTTCTGGTGAGCTAAAAATTGGTGGGATGCCTTAAATTCCCGATGCCTGTAAAGTTTAATGGTAAAGAAGAAATATGATAAATGTTAAAATAATAGAATTAACTGACAAATACTTCAAAAGATTAAAACTTGTATGAAAATTATTTTAAACCAAAACTCTTTAAATTTGCAGGAACGGTGTACGTACATTGTCAGAGCGGGATGAGCCGATCTGGGTCTATAGTGCTCGCCTACCTCATGATAAAGAAGGGGATGACGGTAATGGATGCCGTCAAACACGTGCGAGATAAAAGAGAAATTTTCCCAAACGATGGCTTTCTGAAACAACTTTGTGAACTTGATCAAGAACTACAGCAACAGAGGTGAACTCTTATATAGCTGTTCAACTTGTCAATTTCAGGCGATAGAATTCAGCGTTGCATAAACGCATCTTTTGACACGGCGACGGAACTTGTGCGTTCTCGAAACACAACTTGGACCTGAGAAACCGCTAAAGGACGTCATTCAAAGAAAACAAACAAACAAACATCAACATATTATGTGTATAGAATTTTTAATTCATTGCACTTCCACATCAAATATGAATTCACCATAAACGACCGTTTGTTATAGTGAAGGACTATTTTTATCATGCCTTGTTTGCAATAAGGGATAAAATTATTTTAACTGATGACATTTTGTCTCAAGGCACAGAATGCTGACTTATTGTTATACAGCCATAATTAATAATGAAATATAAAAATCAATGAAAACAAAATTGTAATAGTAAACTTAATAAGTAATGCCAAATTGAAACAATTTTTTTGAAAAAAAATTGTAAAAGTAATATGACCAATAAAAGTTTTGTATACAGCACCATTTACAAATAATGAAAAATTAAATCCTGGCCCGAAATATAAGAATCTTCAATTGTTGAATTACTGTCCACACATCTGGTACAACAATCCACAAAACCATGGCAACCAGAAGTAACACCCACGGAGTTCCGGAAACATTTGCACTGGGCCGGAAGTCTGGGATTGAGATCTTTTTTCTTAAGGCTTTGTTAGTTATGTTTTTGAGAATTAGTAGTTCCTGTTTCATCCTCTGGATTTCCTTCAGTAGAGCCTCGTCATTAGGAGATGTGTAACTGGGGTTAGTCACTCTGTCACACGGACACATACAGCTCCCAGAGGCTGCAAATATAGGACTATCTCTTAAGTTAGAAGTAATGGGCCCATCATTAGAAAATCACGAAAGAAGAAATTACACACACATATACACGAGAGAGAGAGAGAGAGACTACATACCGATACACATAGGTTCACTTCCGCTCCACGTCCCCCCATGTAAACAGGTTCTCTCGAGATCTCCAGATTTTAAATGAAATCCTGTGTTACATTCGCAAGTCAAAGATTCGGAGACGTGCAACATCCCTTGTGGACCAATATTGCACGAATAATTCCCGTGTGTTCCATTCACACGACAGTGCTTGGGGGCCTTTATCATTGATGCCGATGTTTGTGGTGAAGACGTTGGCGATGATTGAGATGACGACAAGGATTCAGACGTTGACGACGATTGAGATGACGGCAAGGATTCCGACGTTGACGACGATTCAGATGACGATAAGGATTCCGACGTTGACGACGATTCAGATGACGATAAGGATTCCGAAGTTGACGACGATTCAGATGCCGATAAGGATTTAGACGCTGACGACGATTCAGATAACGACAAAGATTTAGACGTTGACGACGATTCAGATAACGACAAGGATTCAGACGTTGACGACGATTCAGATGACGATAAGGATTCAGACGTTGACGACGATAAGGATTCAGACGTTGGCGACACTCCTGAAGCCAATGATATGGATGCACCGGTCGATGAAGATACGGACAGTGTTGTAGACAAAGACGTCGGTGGAGTTGCTGTTGAGAATATTGAATTGCATTAGGTGGTGGTACTTGTATAAATAATGGGAATAGAATAAATTGCCTCGATACATTTACCGGTCATCTTATGATTGAATACTGAAACATTATGCCGATAAGAATGGTTATTATATTGACTTGTATGAAAATTTTTTTAAAATTACTTCCATTGATTTTTGTCTTGCCTATACACCGAATGACTTACTTGTTCCTTACGTATTACTTTATGTCTTACCCACACAAAGATATAATGTTCTAGATATCGTTTACATGATAAATGTCCTACGGATTGTCGCAGTAGGTGCTGCCAGGAAAAAGTTTCCTCCCTGCTCAACGGCCGTAAGTGCCAAGTATAGGACAAAATTTGCAGCTCTCCACCGGCAAGTGGTGGCGTCTCCATATGAGTGAAAAATTCTTGAGAGGGACATTAAACAACATATACACGCGTCGACCTCGTGGCGCAGTGTTTAGAGCGTCTGCTCTAGAGTCGCGAAGTAAGGAGTTGATCCTTACGTCGCAGGTTCAGTTGAGGTTTGAATCCCACTCTGGGACGTGGAGACCGGTCCTTCGGATGAGGCTTTATGAACCGAGGTCCCTTGTAGCAGTAGGTGCTGGCACGAAAAAGATCTCTTCCTGCTCAATGGCCCCGAGTGCCGAGTATAGGACAAAATTTGCAGCTCTTCAGCGACAAGTGGTGGCGTCTCCATATGAATGAAATATTCTCGAGAGGGACGTTAAACCAATATACAATCAATCAATCGGTGCAAATCCTATTTGTATTTGGAACGATTCTGCAATTTTCGCTGCATTGCGAGTATATGGGAGGTATTCTAACTGTGGTGAGTGCTAACTAAATTATTCTAACTAACCCACACACTGTACGACTTGGTTTGTTTGTCCTTCCCATGTGTTGTTGTCGTTGCAGAACTTAACAAGATCTCCGGAATGGTGTACGTATCCAGGACGACAATTATACTCAATGTAAGTAAGGTTTTGGGAAACCAGAAAACTATTTCCCTCTTCACAAAGCGGGTCACCACAAGTTGGAACATTTTTTTCTAAAAAAAAAATAATAGAGAATAAAGAAGTTATAAAGTATTACTAACAAACGTCTTTCCTGAATTGTAAATACTGTTAAATTGATCACTGATTCGTATTTGAAATGATATTGTACCAAGAAAGGGAAACACGTTGATTTCTATTTCAATATAGCTAGACGTCTGAGCCCATTTTCCATTTCCCCATGGGTACATGATCTTAAACACCGGGAAGTGTTTTGCTGAACGTTTTGGGTTTAAAAACCACGTTACCACCTCTACAACAGAGTAGCCGAAAACAAATCCACCTCCGTGCGTCCCTGACAACACGACGGATCCACTCCCGTAGAAGTTAAACCCCTCGTTTACTCCATCCTGTGCTCGTAGCTAATGTAAAGTATAAAGTTGTTTTTTGTGAATATAGGAAAGAAACGTTAAGAGACCGAGAGATCAGACTGTGTAATCTTAGAAAAAATCTACAGCCAAAACATCATCCTATTTTGTAGTGTTATATTTTTGAAATATTAAGGTCTTATCATACCTTTACAAGCACCAAACTTAAATCCGTGTGTGGAAAATCCAGGTAGGGAGGAATGAGAGTGGTAGTGGAGTTAAACATTGTCTGTGAAGAAAATTTCAGCAGGCACTTGTGTGGGTCTATCTCGAAGTGCCAAGTCAGGATACGCACTTGGACCGAGATGGAAGTGAAGGCAGACGTCGTTCTTCCCCACCCAATAGTGCTAATAATTTTACCTGTAATGTTGAGTTTGACAGTAAAATACTAATTAAAAAACTGGGTATATCAACATTATAATGTTCGCATGTAAATTATTTCATATTACCATTTGAGTTTGCCCATAGTCGGAGTGTGGAGCTGTTATAAGCAAATACAAGCCCTCCTCCGTTGTCGCCACATTTACCAAAACAGGAGGGAAGACCTGTAAACAAATGCATTGTAAACCATAACGCTGTGTGAATTTTTGAATTTTAGATGTACATTTTTGAGAGTATTCATATTTTGAAAGTGGATATTGGCCTCTTCGATAATAGCTAACTTTGAACTTCCGTCCCTTTTCGGATACTGTGTATCCTCACCAATTTTGAATTTGGACAAGTGTGAAATTGAATAAAGTATTTTGCTACCTTAAATATTCCTTCATTTATATGACTTTGTAAACTTAAGGAAACCTTCCTTGCAACATTAAATGAAGTAGTACCTAATGCTTCCGATACGACGTGGGAGAAGAATCTGTTTGTTCCTGTCGCCTGACTGTTGACAGGGTATGTATCTACTGGCCTAGCCTGGACTACCACGATATCCGGCTCCACTCCCCCCTGTAATGGTACCTCGAAGAAAGGTTCAGCTACAGGAAAATAATAAACTTCGTTAAAAAAACCCACGTCAATGGCAAATCTTCGCTTTATTTATATTTTTATCTTATGTACATGTATTTTGTTTTAATTCAAAGATGGAAATATCATTAAAGAAACAAGCAAATTCAAAGAGTTGTGGTCCCCCGCTTTCGGTGTCTTTGTGGGTGGGATGACATATTGTGTCAAATCTTGTCATAGGTAATGCACATGTCAGATATGAAAGCCCTATCTCTTCTCAATCAAAAGTTATAAGAAAGTGAACCTGATGACCCCGTATGGCAAAATAGCGAAGACTCAACTTTTCTTAAATGCAAATGAAATATATATTGGTAGTTTCTTAAGAAAGGTATTGTCACAAGTGTTACATACGTGAAGTATGAAAGCCATTGCCCCAACCGTTCAAAAGTTATGGCCAAGGTTAAAGTTTGTAAAAAGTAGGTCAAACTCTAAGGTCAAGGTCAACGTTCTTTATGTCCAATGAAAGGTCTTGCCACAAGTATAACATATGTGAAGTATGCAAGCCCTTGCCAAAACCGTTCAAAAATTATAGCCAAGGTTAAAGCTTTTAAAAAGTAAGTCAAACTCCAAAGGTCAAGGTCAAAGGGTCAAAGTTATTGATATCCAATGAAAAGTCTTGCCACAAGTATTACATATGTGAAGTATGTAAGCCCTTACCCGGACCGTTCAAAAGTTATGGCCAAGGTTAAAGTTTTTAAAAAGTAGGTCAAACTCCAAGGTCAAGGTCAAAGGGTCAAAGTTGTTGGTATCCCATGAAAGGTCTCTTCACAGGAATTACATATGTGAAGTATGAAAGCCCAAGTCCTTACCTTTCAAAAGTTATGGCCAAGGTTAAAGTTTTTCATAAGTTCGGAAATCTAAAAGGTCAAAAGGCCAAAGTTGTTGGTATCCAATGAAAGGTCTTGCCACAAAGAATACATATGTGAAGTATGAAAGCCCTAGTAGGTATCTACTGTTCAGAAGTTTTGGCCAAAGTAAAAGTTTTGAATTTTTGTGTAAACGTGGGTCAAACTCCAAGGTGAAGGTCAAAAGGTCAAATTTGGTGATACCCAAAGAAGGGTCTTATCACAAGGAATACACATGTGAAGTATGAAATTCATAGCTCCACTAAATCAAAAGTTATGGGC